>NC_091197.1:11588941-11612165 GCF_040958095.1 Procambarus clarkii | reverse complement strand
CCCCCCCCCCCGCCACATACCAAAACCCAGTCATACCAGAGCCTCCCTACGCTTGAGCCTCCCTCTCTCTTACCCCCCCCTAGGCCTACCGTAAATACCTGGCCTATTCCTGATACTACATTCCTTTACACAATACACCTCTATATGCTAGACCTGATCGCCTGATAGCTGAGTGGACAGCGCTTCGGATTCGTAGTGCTGAGGTTCCGGGTTCGATCCCCGGTGGAGGCGGAGACAAATGGGTAAATGTTTGTTTCACCTTAATGCCCCCTGTTAGCAGTAAATAGGTACCTGGGAGTTAGACAGCTGCTACGGGTTGCTTCCTGGGGGTATGTAACTCAAAAAGGAGGCCTAGTCGAGGACCGGGCCGCGGAGACGCTAAGCCCCCGAAATCATCTCAAGATAACCTCAAGATATACTCCACATACCAGGCATACCATTCCTCGAGATTCTAGCGCATTCATTTTCAAGTGCGGACAATTTTGGGCCTTTGGTAGAGTATACGTCAAAAATGCACTACGGGATCACCATAGCCCGTGCTACTTGGAACTTTCTTCCAGGAGGCAACTCTTTAACAACAACAACAAGCGACAAAATGTGATTTTTGTCCAGCGGAAAAAAAAAAAAAAAACACTTGTGTCGCAGCCTAAGGGCATCATATTAAGTCAAATCGCCCAGTTAAAACCGCGAATATCGCTATCGAGGTGACGTCATGGCAAGAAAGAACGGGATTGGCTGGAGCCCAGCAGCCTTGAGCAAGCGGTATGTAGGTTTGATCGCTGAAAACACCATTGGACCCTCTGCAATCGGCGCAGACGGTAGTGTAATATTGGTAGTGGTGAATTGCAGTTCATTGGACCCGCTTGTCATCAAAGACGATGTTTAACAGTGGACAAATCACCGCGGGAAGTCTGAATGAACTTTTAGAGACCGTCTAACGGGAATTAAAGTGCTTTTAGTCCGATCAAATACGTGGCGAACCGTTGTCAGGTGAGCTGTGAGTGAGTAATCATGTAATCCAAAGATACGAGGAACCCTGGGAGCCTATGACAAGTTACCTGGCTAGCCTTAACACTCTTAATTATTGCAGGAACTATCGAGGCAGACGTTTGCCACCTGTTACAGACCCAAGGAGCAACGCTCTTTGACAAGAGTCTGTCTGTGTGTATCGGTGAGCCCGAGAATCCACCGAAAAACCTAATTTCAAACAAGTGAACAGATTGAACTATGAACTATAGGTTTAAACTGTTCGTGTTTTTAAATAGTGTGAAACAGAAGTGGTTCCCGCGGACATACATCTGTGGAGTAACTAAGTGCGTTCTAACGGGCTAGCAGACATTTCGTGTCAAAATTCGTGGTTGTACTGACTTTGCCAAGGAATGCGAATCGTAATTCTCTCCATGCAGTATCAGAGGACGTGGAGAATATAAAAACTCCATGTTATGGTCGTAAATTGTGAGAGAAAAAACTTTAAGAGACTAATCAAAGCTGAACAAATATTTTTTAAAATTATCGTCGGTGACGGTGCAGTATTGTAAAACTGCAGATCACCGCGCGGCGTGGTTTTACAAGTTAGCACAACTCAAAGGTTAAGTGTTTGTTGCTTGAGGACAATGAGCTACAGCGCTGAGGAGTTAATGAACTACGATAGCCTATTGATAAAAACGTCGTTAGAACTGGCAATAGCCTATTGATAACGTCATCAGAATTGCTATAGCCTAATTGATAACATCATCAGAACTACGATAGGCATATTGAAACGTCATCAGAATTGCGATAGCCTATTGATAAAAACATCAGAACTGCGATAGCCGATGTTTAAAAACTTCATCAGAACTGCCGATAATCAATTGTTGAAAATGCCGCCACAACTGCGATAGGCCCGGTACCATCTATCAGCCGACCGTCGATTTTCACCGAGAAAAATGAATATATGTATTGTGGCGGATCGTCGCTATGTCGCAGTGGCCCGAAGCAAACTTTCAGACACTTGTTTGAAAGTAGTGTAGCTACAGGAAGGCCCCGGAAAAGTTTTCAATGTGAAAATTGTATATATAGAGTTAAAAATAACATAGAATGAGTTTCACTTTAAGTAGTGCACTTAGAGAGCTTTTGGAGGATAAGATCCACCCGCTAGACCAGAAAATATGGTCCCCGGTAGTACAACACAGATTCGTTCTCAACTCATAATCTGGAAATTGGGGGTTCGAATCCCCCGGTGTGGGACAGGAGTGGTTGGCACATTTCCTATCACCTAATATACCACTGTTTACACAGCAGTAAATAGGTATATACTCATGAGTATAAGAGAGCTTGTTATGGGTTGCATCCTGAGAAGGGTCAGTAGTTCGACCTTGGGTGGGAGAGACGTCGATATAAGCTTAACGTATATATATATATATATATACCCACAGGCTGCTTGTCCCCCGACACAAGGAATTAAATGAATTATAAAGCAACGTTTCAGTTCGTCTTGGCTTATTATACCCGTCGTGAGGCTATTATACAAGTAAAAATGTGTGGTGGATGCCGGGAAGATTGAATACCATTGGAGTTAATAGCGATTACCTCGACTGAGAGAGGGAAGAGCTAGCGGTGACAGCGGCCGGACGAAGGTTCATGTTGGGCATGTATGTAGGAGGGTAGAGGAGACGAGCTTGTACGCGATGAGAAGGAAGGAAGAGCACTAGGGTTACCTAGTGCTTGAAGCAGGTTTAAAGTGGGATGAAAGTTCCTTTAGCGCGACAATAGGCACAGTTGATCAAGTGTTTGGATAACCAAAGCGAGAGAAGGATTTACGAAGACGAGGAATTTGAGAATCACTGAAGCCTAGGACCCGGAGGAATGGGAAGACCTGAACACTTCTCTTAAAGGAGGATGACAGGAAAAGAAATGCATGTACATACCATGTACAGTACATGCCACGTACAGTACATGCCACGTACAGTAGACACGAAAAGAAGCCAGACACTGAGCTATGAATATGCACATCTAGGAAAGAAAAAAAGGGGAAATTGATTCCGATTAAAGTTTGATATTGACAGGCGCCGGATTGTTTAGTGGAGCCTGGAAAAGACTCGGTCATGAGAGCAAAGATAAGTAACATTAACAACACTGAGGGGGGGGGATGGGGGGGGGGCACTAGAGGGAGTGTAGGAGACATGTGCCGTGGTGTGTGTGTGTGTGTGTGTGTGTGTGTGTGTGTGTGTGTGTGTGTGTGTGTGTGTGTGTGTGTGTGGTGTGTGTGTGTGCTGTGAAGATCACAACACATGACAACTGGTCGATGTTGTTTGTACGTAAACACAACACGGCAAGAATGGGTTATGCACCCACATGGGGGAGACCATCATGGGTCACGTGTACCCATGAAAATAATTCACCTCTACACACACTCGCAGCCGAGTAGACAGCGCTCTGCGGGTCGTAGTTCTGAGGGCCCGGGTTCGATTCCCGGTCGAGGCAGAAACAAACAGTGTTTCTTTCACCTAATGCTTTACTGTTCACCTAACAGTAAAGAGGTACCTTAATGCTAGACAGTTGCTTCGGACTGCCTCCTGGGGGGAGCTGTGAGAGTTAGAAATATATGTAGTAGATACGATTGAGGAAAATAAGTCCGTAGTTCAGGAATATATATTCTTCGTTAATATGTATCTTTGGTTCATCTATATCTTTGTTCATCTATGTGGGGGGGGGGGAAGCAAAAGTCTGATCCTTGTGCTTGCTCAGTGGTACCACAAGGTATTGTAGCCAATCAAGAGCTAGTGCTCACGTGACCGAATTTGATTGGTTGTGACATCAATCAATATCCAAGCTAGGGACGGCGGGACCAATCAGAGGAGAGCGTATGAGTCTCTCGGGAGGCCACGAGTGGCTGAGACCAAGCAGCAGTGTCCAACTCAGCTTGGGCCTTTGGGAGATCTAATATCAGTTGTAAATAACGACTTACGTGGTTTACAGCTGTATGTTAGGGGGACTACAGCTGTATGTTAGGGGGACTACAGCAGTATGTTAGGGGGGTCAACAGCTGTATGTTAGGGGGGACTACAAGCTGTATGTTAGGGGACTACAGCTGTATGTTAGGGGTCAACAGCTGTATGTTAGGGGGACTACAGCTGTATGTTAGGGGGACTACAGCAGTATGTTAGGGGGTCAACAGCTGTATGTTAGGGGGGACTACAGCTGTATGTTAGGGGACTACAGCTGTATGTTAGGGGGTCAACAGCTGTATGTTAGGGGGACTACAGCTGTATGTTAGAGGGTCAACAGCTGTATGTTAGGGGGACTACAGCTGTATGTTAGGGGGGTCAACAGCTGTATGTTAGGGGGTCTACAGCTGTATGTTAGGGGGACTACAGCTGTATGTTAGGGGGACTACAGTTGTATGTTAGGGGTCTACAGCTGTATGTTAGGGGGGTCTACAGCTGTATGTTAGGGGGTCAACAGCTGTATGTTAGGGGGTCAACAGCTGTATGTTAGGGGGTCAACAGCTGTATGTTAGGGGGTCAACAGCTGTATGTTAGGGGGTCAACAGCTGTATGTTATTTAAGGTAAAAAGCCTGTAGCTTTAAGGTTGAGTGAGTTTAGAGCAACAATGACATAAAGGGTTCTTCACCTACACACGTTTCAGACCCGATTGTAATTAAACAAAATTAACTGTGTAAAAAATGGATTAACATTTTTCTACTCATTTTTTTTTTTAGTATGAAAAATAAATCATAATTTACCAGACTTTAATTAAGTTTTTTATTTTTTTATTTTATCCTGTAAATGGAAAGTCGTTGGTTCTACACCGTGAGGACAAGCGGCAGGTTGTTGGTCGCTGGTTCGACTTCCGTGTTAGGTCGAGCGAGAGGTCGCTGGTTCGACTCCTTGTTAGGTCGAGCGAGAGGTCGCTGGTTCGACTCCTTGTTAGGTCGAGCGAGAGCTCGCTGGTTCGACTCCCAGTAAAGGCGTTATGATTGAATAAGTCCTTTCGGGTCATACCACCATGAGCAACCATCTGGAATCGCCAGAACACAGAAACCTGGATTGAAATCGTTTTGCATATCGTGCACTGAACCAAATTGATTACTGGAGTAAATTATATACAGGACCATATCCTGTTTCAGGCCAAAATATTTATATTAGGCTTTCAAATAAACTCCCAACTTGAATGGCTCTTGACCGAATTGGGAGTTTACAGGGATTGACATTTCTCAAGTTGAGGAGCCTAGTTTCAGACTAGTTCCATTGCGTGCTAGTGATTATGCGGTCTTTATACTAGTACAAACTATTGCTAGTACATAGTATTACAAAATGTTTTCCGTTCATATTGTATTGATTTTTTTTTGTTTTAATTGTGTAGTCGTGGCTGTCAGGTGATTGGAGTAAACAATTAACAATTTATTAGATTTCCAGCAGGCTTTTGCGAAAAAGGAAATTATACACCAAGTGATTTGTAAACAAGGTTAGTATTGTTTGCGAACAATCGCTTGTATGACAGGTAACAAGCGTAGTCAGTCGCAGCAACGGGGCTGAAATTGTTGGGAACGTTCCTTTCCCTCCCCCACCCCCAACCACTTGGGCTGGATGGTAGAGCGACGGTCTCGCTTCCATGCAGATCGGCGTTCAATCCCCGACCGTCCGCAAGTGGTTGGGACACCATTCCTTTCCCCCCCCCCCCCCCCGTCCCATCCCAAATCCTTATCCTGACCCCTTCCCAGTGCTATATAGTCGTAATGGCTTGGCGCGCTCTCCCTGATAATTCCCTTCCCCCCCCCCCCCCCCGGGGTGTTCCGGGAACCCCCTTCCTTTACCCCCCGGGGGAGGGGGTTAAAATCTTAGGTTCCTTGACGATCAAATAAATGTGCCCAAGAAAATGGTAGTCGCAGGAAATGGTATTTCTAGAAGGCAGGTTATGTCCAGCCTAGACGAGGCATTTCCAATCTCTTGTCATATTGGAGATTGTTTAAAAGGTGGATGTAAATACTGGCTTGACTGAGGCTACAAGATGCTGTGGAGTAGGTTCTCAGGCTGGGTGGGGTGTTTGAGGCACTGCACCCGGTGTTTCTGTTCACCTAGCTGTAAATGGGTACCTAGGAGGGGAGGGGGGGGAGGTCTTAGGGCTTTTTTGTCCTCGAGAAAGGAAGTGGAAAGTGGAATTGGATTTATTTAATGTTTTTCAGAAGGGCCGTTTTTTTTAGTTCCTTATTGTTGGGGGACAGGAAGCCTGTACTTAGACTTATCTAGGTCCATCCTTGACCAACTACTGACCTTCTCCAGGATGCAACCCACAACAGTTGCCTAACTCCCGGGGGGGGGGGTACCTATTGTGCCCGTTGTCACAACGTTCAAAATACGAAGTGTTATTTTTTTTATTTAACCAGACCTAAGCAGAAAGGCCTAACCAGAAGCTCTGGTTAAATAATCTGGTTGATTTAACCAGATCTATTTAACCTAATCAGAAACGTACACACCCAACCAACCCACTTAACCCAACGTACCGATGCATAGAAAACTTGGATATTTACTTGTCATAATATTTTGAAATTTATACAATAGGGGGGGGGGGCATGTCGTACAAACTGAGACGCATTAGTTGGGAGGACGGACTGACCTATTTAATCGTAGGTAAACAGAAGCCTAATCCGAGTCGAAGTGTGCCCAATCGTGTCTGTCTTATCCTGATATACCGTTCTCAGCCCTGGGTCGAGCGATCAACTGTTTGAGTAAAGTCAAGATGCTGCTTTTGAACGAGTAAAAAACACACAAGAATAAAAAGTTTCGTTTGGCTTAGAAAGCCAATCACAAAATTATTTGTTGCGGAAAAGTGGTATAAAGATGTAGTGGAGCACTGAGAGCTTTACCTGTTATCTTGAGAGGTTATCTTGAGATGATTTCGGGGCTTAGAGTCCCCGCGGCCCGCTCCTCGACCAGCCCTCCACCCCCAGGAAGCAGCCCGTGACAGCTGACTAACGCCCAGGTACCTATTTTACTGCTAGGTAACAGGGGCATAGGGTGAAAGAAACTCTGCCCACTGTTTCTCGCCGGCGCCTGGGATCGAACCCAGGACCACAGGATCACAAGTCCAGCGTGCTGTCCGCTCGGCCGACCGGCTCCCCGTTATGAAGAAATATTGAAATTTAGATTTGATTTTGCAATCTAAATTAAACATATATTGAGTTCTATTTAATAGAAGAGTCGTTCTCTTGATAGATCAACCTCGTCCTCTCTATTGGAGGTCTTTGTTTTTAACTGAATCTACCAATCCCTTAAAAATACGACCTATTAGTAAACTTTAAAGCACCGTAAATATTGACGTTTTCTGTACCTAGGCCTCGATAGGTTAGGTGGGTTACTTGGGTTCGCACTTTATTGGTTAGGAAAAAACAGTTGTAATTGTTTACAGTGAAAAATCCCAGCTCCTAGTCTGTCCCAGTATTCCAGATATATATTAATATATATTTATATATATTAAGGTATAAATGTACATTATATGTATACATAGCCGGATACAAGACTATGTAAACATCGATAATAACCACTTAAGTTCCCTCCTTCACTGGCGACATTCTATTTACCGGAAAACAGATGTTTGGGGCACCGCGAGACACAATTGGAATTATATTAGGTAATTCTACAAGGTTTATTAGATTGGTAAGGTCACATAATAGTGAAGGTCTGCCATCCGGGCGCCAATGGAACGTTCTTTTTTGGACTTCTTTTCACTCATAGGGTTTAAAGTATTCACCTAGTTGTGTTTGCGGGGGTTTAGGCTCTTTGGTCCCGCCACTCAACTGTCAATCAACTGGTGCATAGGTTCCTGAGCCTACTGGGCTCCATCATATCTACATTTGAAACTGTGTATGGAGTCAGCCTCCACCACATCACTGCCTAAGGCACTGGATTTGTTAACTACTATAATACTGAAAAAGTTCATTTTAATGTCTCTGCTTATTTGGGTACTCAGCTTCCACCTGTGTCCCCTTGTTCATGTATCACCCGTGTTAAATTATTCATCGTTATCTACCCTGTCAATTCCCCTGAGAATTCGGTATGTGGTGATCATGTCTACCTGAGCTCTTTTTTATCTTCCAGCGATGTGAGGTGCAATTTACGCAGCCTTTCCTTGTAACTCATGCCTCTAACTTCTGGGACTAGTCTAGTGGTATATATCTGAACTTTCTCCAGCTTCGTCTTGTGCTTGACAAGGTATGGACTCAATGTTGGGGCTGCATACTCCAGGATTGGTCTTACATATGTAGTATACAAAAGATTCTGAAAGATTACTTACACAAGTTACTAAAAGGCAGTTTTGATGTTAACCAGCCTTGCATACGCCGCTGATAATATTCTTTTGATGTGGGGTTCAGGATACATGTTTAGCGTGATATCAATTCCTATATATCTCTGCCCGTTTCTTGAAGGACTTCATCTCCCATTCGATATCCTATTTTCTGGCCTCCTGTTCCCTCTGCCAAGTTTCATTAACTTACATTTTCTCTGTGTTGAATTTTAGTAGCCATTTATTGGACCATTCCTTCAGTTTGTCTAGGTCATCGTGTAGCCTCATACTATCTTCTTCTGTTTTAATCCTCCTCGTAATTTTGATATCATCAGCAGACATTGATAGGAACGAGTCCATTCCCTCTGGGAGATCATTTACATATATCAGAAACAGTATAGGTTCAAAGACTGAACCCTGCGGGACTCCACTGGTGACTCCTCGCCAATTTGATACCTCACCCCTCACAGCGACTCGCTGTCTTCTGTTGCTTAGGTGCTCCCTTATCCAATGGAGTACCTTCCCTCTCCCTCCTGACCTGCATCTCCAGCTTGTGCACTAGTCTCTTATGGGGTACTGTGTCAAAGACTTCCTGGCAATTACAAAATATGCATTCTGCCCACCCTTCTCTTTCTTGCCGTATTTTTGTCGCCTGGTCATAGAATTAAATTAATCCTGTGAGGCAAGATTTGCCATTCCTGAACCCATGCTAATGATGCGTTACGAAGTACTTTTGCTCAAGATTTTCTACCAGTTCTTTTTCCCACAATCTTCCCCCCATCACTTTGCATGGTATGCAAATTTGGGACACTGGCCTGTAGCTCGGTGCCTCCTGTCTATCCACCCTTCTTGTATATCGGGACTACATTAGCCGTCTTCCAAATTTTTGGCAGTTCCCCTGTTACCAGTGATTTGTTATACAACATTGAGAATGACAGGTATAGTACTTGGTGGTGGGGAACGGGGGGGGGGGGGGAGGTCAGGAGTTGGGGAATGAATGGGAGGCTGGATTGGGGGAACTAGGTAGGGCATGATGGAATGGCGGGGTGAATCCTGTTACTCTCCTCTCTGGGGATACTGGCCTGCTGGTGGAGGGGGGCTACATCCCCTCTCTCTCTCTCTCTCTGGGGATCTTACTGGAGATACTGAGTGGGGCCCGTGGCTGCCCCCCATTCCCTTCCCTCTTCTTACATCTCTTTCTTGTTTTTATTCCTTCTGTGTGTGTGGGTGCGTGTGTGTGTGTGTGTGTCTGTGTGTGTGTGTGTGGGTGCGTGTGTGTGTGTGTGTGTCTGTGGGTGTGTGTGTGGGTGCGTGTGTGTGTGTGTGTGTGTGTGTGGGTGCGTGTGTGTGTGTGTGGGTGTGTGTGTGTGTGGGGGGGGGGAGGGGGGGGCTGGGGATAGTTTTTCTTCCACATCTAAAAACTTCATCAGATTTGTAGTGTTTTGGAGCTTAAAATAAAAACCTGGTGTTTTTATTTTTGTTTTTATAGGCCAGTAATAGCGTGGTGTTAGGCTGGTGCTGGCCTGGTGTTAGGCTGATGATTGTGTGGTGTTAGGCTGGTGCTGGCCTGGTGTTAGGCTGGTGCTGGTCTGGTGTTAGGCCAGTGATGACCTGGTGTTAGGCTGATGATTGTGTGGTGTTAGGCTGGTGCTGGTCCTTAAAGAGACTCGCCAAAAGAGTGGTGAGGCTGGTCTAAGAATCTCGCCTTCAAGCAATCTTATTCCAGCTATTGATTTCTCCCAGAGCTCCTTCTGGCCCTCCCCCATCTTTGTTTGTTTTCCCAGAGATTGTCGTTGTTCCCGCCAGGGGCGCTGTACACTGTATTGTCTTTATGAATGGAGCTCAGTGGTGTCCTGTAGCTAGGTTACCATTACGTGTACGGGCTCACCATACCCCGTGCTACTTGGAACTTTGTTCCAAGTAGCGAATCTTTTAACAAGAACGACATGTTCAGTGGCGGGTGAAATTCAGATACCGTCAGATATACTGGAAAATTATGCATTAATATATTGTAAATATTATATTAATTTATGAATTTCAAAGCTAAAACAACCCGGTCATCTCGAATTGCATGATCCTCATCGTACAAATTGCAACGAACTATGGAAAAGTAATTAAGATGTCCCCGTGGCGCAGTGGTAAAACACTCACCCCAGCGCTTGGCGAGCGCTTTGGCATGGGTTCGTATCCTGGCCGGGGAGGATTTACTGGTCGCCAATCCTTAACTGTAGCCTCTGTTCACCCAGCACTGACTGGAAACCTGGTTGTTAAACGATTTGGCGGGTCGCATTCCGGGGAAAATTAGGATTATAAGGACCTGCTCGAATCGCTACGCATGCTATTGGCTGTACAAGAATGTAGGAAATCTTGTGTATATATACACAAACTTGCAACTGCCCTCTCAGAGGCCAACAAGAATCTATAAGGTTAAGCTAAGGGCCGTTGTGGTTGCGTACGCAAGGAATAAGGTTACGCGACGCGCAACGCGACAGAGATATTCTTTAACCGCGTAAAACCGTACTTAAAAACATTCCAAATATAGAAAACGTAGGTCTTCTTTTTGGTCTTCCTAAAGGTAGTAGTGCTCGCCTGGGCGGGCTGGGACAGGGATGGTGCTCTTAAGGGGAGACTGTCTTGAACACGTGTGTGTGTGTGTGTGTGTGTGTGTGTGTGTGTGTGTGTGTGTGTGTGTGTGTATGTGTGTGTGTGTGTGTGTGTCAAGAGGAAGGAGCTGGGATATCAAAGTTAAATTCCTATAGACGCGAATTTGTGTCAAATAAATCATTTCAAACTTGATGTCCAAGGATATACCGGCCTCGTTATCTCGATCTGCCACTTCGTAAAAAAAAGGCAACTGTTTTGGCCTTAGCAGCGACGTACTAAATCCAAGCAACCTAACCACACCTATCAAAGCCTACCCTTAGAAAAAGTAATTATTACGGTGCTTCAATTTTATTAATATGTCACAATTTTTTTTAAACGGATTAGTCGATTCTTTACACAATTCGTCGTACGACGAGAGAGGACGAGTTTGGACGTGTATAAATGGTGCATCATTACATTATTACTTTGTAGGAACTTGGTTCCAGGTTTAGTAAATAATTATATTATTAATAAACAAAACCTGTTTATTACATATATTGATCTCTCAACAGATTTAAAGAATTTATATAAGAAAAATTCCCCGAATATTGCAGGCGATGAGTCACAATAACGTGGCTAAAGTATGATGACCAGACCACACACTAGAAGGTGAAGGGACGACGACGTTTCGGTCCGTCCTGGACCATTCCTGGAATCGACTTGAGAATGGTCCAGGACGGACCGAAACGTCGTCGTCCCTTCACCTTCTAGTGTGTGGTCTGGTCATCATTCCCCGAATATTCTTTTACTGAGTATAAAGAACTGGGGCTGAGGCCGGTGGAGTAGATTGATGGTGATAAAGCAGGTTGTTGGTTCAGGAGTGTTGTTGATCATCAGGGATGTGAACTCGTGCCTCAAAATTACCAACCCACGACTGGTATCTTACCGACCGCACCATGGAGGCTCACAATAAGGAAAGGTATACCCAACAGAAAGGTATACTCAGAAATACCCAACTGGCATTTAAGAAAGCTCGAAAAGGTTCAAAGGTTTGCAAGAAGACTCGTCGAAGACTTGCGAGTATGAAGAAAAACGGAAAGAACCAGACCTGACGTCGCGAGTGAAGAGTTTCCGATGCAGGTATTATATACTCCGAGATAGACAGCGTTGAAGGAAAGGATATTCTCAGTGAATGCAAGTAGATCAAGAGGCTGTGGGTGGGATTGATTGATTCTTTATTATGCACCCCATACCCATGCCGTGGGCGGTGGTGGAGAGGGTTACAGAAGCATATAATGGATTCAGGAACTGAACCCCATAGTTCGTTTAGCTAAGCAAGTGACAATCTTATGAAGCTAATTACACAATTGTTGACCAGACACACTAGAAAGTGAAGGGACGACGACGTTTCGGTCGACTTGAGAATGGTCCAGGACGGACCAAAACGTCGTCGTCCCTTCACCTTCTAGTGTGTGGTCTGGTCAACATTCTTCAGCCTCGTTATTGTGACTCATCGCCGGCATATAGTTACACAATTGTTAATGTTATACATTCATGTACATATATATACAATAATTTACACAAATGCTTATATACACATCGATAATCTTTTTATATCACAAGTGATTCAACAAGAGGCTCACAACAGTCACTATACAAGGCACTTTACATCTATGGTGAGTCACACAGTTACTAGTCTTGCTCCACACCCACCCAACTGGGCGGCAGCTTTACAGTCATGTGCATGCATTATCTACAGTAAGCAAATTTTGGATACTTCGCTAAGATTCCCGGCAGTACATCATTATGAATGAAGTACTTACACATTTCTTGGACACCATTGATGGTGTTATCTCTGAATTCTGCGATTTTTTCACATTTATTGACGTAAAGTATGCGAATAGTTCTGCTGACAGAGTTTACATTTAGTCAGATCTACATCAGCAGATGTTACAAACTGCCAGAGGTACTTGTAGCCGAGCCTAAGCCTAGCAGTGGTAACATCTAGAAGTCTGCTAACCTTATTGGATGACCCATAGATATTCTTCCTGCATAATAGAGTGAAGATTGATGGAGCAACTGGCGTGAATTTGATGAGTGTGAGCGTGAGAATCTGATGAGTTAGAGATTTGTGGAAGTTTTGTTTTAGCGTAAGATTGATGCGAAACATTAGTAGCCAAAGGAAGTGTAGATGTTACAGAGGAACAGGGGAAAGCTCGATGATCGATCCTGCAAGCACAAATAGCTGAGTAAAACTAGGTGAACATACGGACGCAAGCGCTCTCACCCTGCGTCGAGTACACGCACTCATGCGGCGTTGACCGATGCGTAGCATACGCAGAGGTGCGCCATTGGCAATTGTTCTTCCCACGCTGGTCGTTATGTCAGACACAGCACGGGGCTCCCCATACCTGCTGGCTCACCTGTGTGACTGTGGACCACCACTATACAACTGTGGGCCACCACTATACAACTGTGGGTGACGAGGTGTACACACACAAGACGCATACTTACAGTTTAAGAAGCGTAGAGAAGGGCTCCACATGCCGGAACATCTTAACTCACGCCCAAGCTACAGTCACTCACAGATTGGGCCGCTATCCTTAGTCATCCATTTCGGCGCCTGGGACCCCATTCAAGGTGATATCATACAAAAAAAAGTGGTGACCAATAGCCTCAACTTGCCCGCCTGCGCACGCTTTTACACACACACACACACACACACACACACACACACACACACACACACACACACACACACACACACACACACACACACACACACACAGCAAAAAGGTGCACACACACATTCTGTGTGTGTGTGTTTACTGTGGCTTTCTGGATCTAAAAAAATGCTTTTGACAGAGTCCCACACAAGAGGCTGTTCTGGAAACTGGAACATGCTGGAGGGATGACAGGAAGACCTCTGATATGAATGAAAAATTGTCTGTCTGTCTGACAGATGCGGGCAGTGATCAGAGACAATGTATCTGACTGGAGGAGTGTTACTAGCGGAGTACCACAGGGTTCAGTTCTTGCACCAGTAATGTTTATCGTCTACATAAACGATCTACCAGAAGAAATACAGAATTATATGAACATGTTTGCAGATGATGCTAAGATACTGGGGGAAGATAGGAGACGCAGATGATTGTAAATGCCCTTCAAATTGATCTAGATAAAATAGGTGCTTAGAGCGTAAAGTAGCAAATGGAATTTAGCGTGAATAAATGCCATGATATGGAATGTGGAGTCGGAGAGGATAGATCACACATAACTTACAAATTATGTGGAAAGGAATTTACTTTCTTTTACTGTACAGAACTTTACAGAACTTTACAGAACTTTAATAAAGAACAAGACTGTTGGTGGTTTTGGATAGTAAGTTGTCGCCAGAGGAACACATAAAGAACATTGTGAGAGGAGCGTATGCGTCGCTTTCCAACTTCAGACTTGCTTTTAATTATATGGATGATGAAATACTGAAGAAACTGTACATGACCTTCGTGAGACCAAACCTGGAATATGCAGCAGTTGTATTGTGCCCAAATTTCAAATAGTACATAAACTGCAAAAAGGTGCAACGGCATGCTACAAAATGGCTTCCGGAACTGAAAAGCAAGAGCTACGAGGAAGGACTAGAGACGTTAAACATGCTGAAACTAGTAGAAGAAAGAGAGGTGATATGATCACCACTTACAAAATACTAACAGGAATAGATCACATTGACAAAGAGGAATTCCTGAAACCAGCAACTTCACGAACAAGAGGACACAGATTCAAGCTAATAGAGGTGCTGAAAAAATATGATCAAATTTTCTTTTGCAAACAGAGTAGTAGAGGGTTGGAACAAAGGGACAACATGATGGAGGCCAAAACCGTCAGTAGTTTCAACGCGTTATACGACAAAAGAGTACTAGGAAGACGGGACACCACGAGCGAAGCTCTCATCCTGTAACTACACTTAGGTATTTACACACTTTCTCAATGTCTTTTTCTCTATATTTAAACTTTTTTCTTAATCTGTAAAGTCCATTTTACCATCTTACATCCTCAGATAGAGGGAGTGATTATACAAATGATCAATACAACATTGTAGGTCTCATTGTTGTTACATTGTCAATGTAATTCTCATTCTCAGACCTACATTGTTGTAGGTCTGTCAAGAGACGTTCTTACCCTGTCAAGAATGGAACTTACAATGTAGGTCTGTCAAGAGACGTTCTTCCCCTGTCAAGAATGGAACTTACAATGTAGGTCTGTCAAGAGACGTTCTTACCCTGTCAAGAATGGAACTTACAATGTAGGTCTGTCAAGAGACGTTCTTACCCTGTCAAGAATGGAACTTACAATGTAGGTCTGTCAAGAGACGTTCTTACCCTGTCAAGAATGGAACTTACAATGTAGGTCTGTCAAGAGACGTTCTTACCCTGTCAAGAATGGAACTGCTCTTCTCATTGGGCGACTGGGCCGTGAGGGAGAGTAACAACTGGCAGTTCTCAACTGGTGGTACTGTAAGAATAACATATTGACTATATGAGATGACTGGTGATAACTGGACAAGAGTGTTTCGTCTAAAGAGCTTCCGCTATGTCGAATCCCATATTTTAGTTACATCTGTGTTGACGGTCTGAATGTTTCGGGTGGTTGTCAGGTTTTGTATTAGTTAATCCTTAATTGAGCCGTTTAGTTTCTGCAGTTGGGTGCTTTGGAAAGATATGTTGTCCGTCCTGCCTATACACTGAGATCGTTTTTATTTTGGTACGTATGAGCATTGAATTGATCATTGGTGACTTACACTCATGGCTGGGAAATACGCAGCCATGGCTCTACCAACCTGGCCAGGATACTCACAAAAAATGGATGGTCAAACTGGTAAATAATTTGAGACATTCACATTTCCCCTGGAGCTTCATAAGTATATGTTTTAAATAAACGTCGTCACTCACTTTAAACTTTAGAGTTGTATGCAGATTTATGCATAAATGTTAGTAAATGGTGTCAGGTATTTTCCAGTCGTACCAGAGTGAATTCAGCTCCGCAGGGGGCAGTATCCAAATAGCACTGCGTCCGCAGGGGGCAGTATCCAAATAGCATTGCGTCCGCAGGGGGCAGTATTCAAATAGCACTGCGTCCGCAGGGGGCAGTATCCAAATAGCACTGCGCCCTAGGGGGGCAGTATCGAAATAGCTGCCCCCAGGTGGCAGTATCCTAATATCGCAGTGACCCATTGGAAGTACTCGGCGGCGTTCTGTTAGTATACCATCGATATATTTGTATACTGCAACTGCTTGTAAAGTCAGTGTAGAGCATCGTTGACACAGTCTTCAGTGTACGGCGTGAAGATGTTGTTGTTGTTAAAGATTCGCTACCTGGAACAAAAAATTCCAAGTAGCACGGGCTATGGTGAGCCCGTGAAGAGTTGCCGCAGCTCCTCGTGTGCTCTCGTGCTGAGGGAGAGAGAGAGAGAGAGAGAGAACATTTGGTTTGGTGTTGGGGTTAATGCCTATCAACCGCAGGGACATTGATAAGTTCGCTACAATTGCTTGCTGTCCGACCGGTAAATAAGATACCTTTGTCCGGAACATTGCGCCGGGACTTGGGGGAAATTTTATACAGGAATGAATTTATGAATTCTGAATTTATACAGAAATACGGAGCTCCGTCTCTTGGTGTAGATATATCCACGAATGCAAACATGTTTTCAGAAGTATCTTGTAAATTATAATTGTACTTTTATTAAAAAGAAAAGATATAGATGATTGTTTTCACTCCATAATGTTTTATTGTGGATAGAATTGACTTCGACAACCTCTTCCTACAATGCCTTCACTTACCGACCAGGGGTCAGATTCACGAAGCAGTTACGCAAGCACTTACGAACCTGTACATCTTTTCTCAATCTTTGGCGGCTTTGTTTCCAATTATTAAACAGTTAACGAGCTCCGAAGCACCAGGAGACTGTTTACAACAATAACAACAGTTGATTGGCAAGTTTTCATGCTTGTAAACTGTTTAATAAATGTCACCAAAGCCGTCAAAGATTGAGGAAAGATGTACACGTTCGTTAGTACTTGCGTAAGTGCTTTCGTGAATCTGGCCCCAGGAGACCAAGCCTGTGTATCTACACAGTCTTATCTTACAGTACCAACACTCGCTAATAATATAACCTAACATCAGGACACACAGAGTACTCTAGAGTACACTGATATAGGCATATAGGCACCAGAAATGTCTCAGATATTGCAAGCGCAATGAGCTATTAGCGTGCCAAGTGTAAATAAGCGACTGTAATTAATTCATTCCTCTCTGAACGCTGTAATCTGCGATACCAAGTTAATTTCTATTCAATCTTCCAGTCACCTTCTCATTAAATCTATTACAAACCATCGTAATGAGCAATTAACCCAAACTAGGGGGGGGGGTGATGGTACCGCCAGGGCGGTGACTGACATGCGCACTCCATCCCAGATACACGTAGACTTTCCCAGATCAGGAACCTTGCCACGGCTGACTGCCAGCTTACATGGCAACGAATAAACACAGTGCCATGAATTATTGATGAACATAATACAATTTACTCGCTGTTCCGTTAACATTAAAGTCCCTGAACATTGCCAGAGAAAATGAACAGTTTGTCCATTTGGAACAATTAACATAGCAAGATGTATAACATTAGCTCTGAAAAGAGGTGTTATAGTTTAAAAGTAATAAATAAATATAAAAGTTAAGATAAAGTTACTCTTAAGTTTCTCTAAAGTTAACAAATATCAATGCAACATTAGACACACACAAAGGCTTCGTCTTAAGGCGCGTTTATCCTTGTAGAGTACAAGGCCTCGAGTGACTTGTAGAGTACAAGGCCTCGAGTGACTTGTAGAGTACAAGTCCTCGAGTGACTTGTAGAGTACAAGTCTTCGAGTGACTTGTAGAGTACAAGTCCTCGAGTGACTTGTAGAGTACAAGTCTTCGAGTGACTTGTAGAGTACAAGGCCTCGAGTGACTTGTAGAGTACAAGGCCTCGAGTGACTTGTAGAGTACAAGTCCTCGAGTGACTTGTAGAGTACAAGGCCTCGAGTGACTTGTAGAGTACAAGGCCTCGAGTGACTTGTAGAGTACAAGTCTTCGAGTGACTTGTAGAGTACAAGTCCTCGAGTGACTTGTAGAGTACAAGGCCTCGAGTGACTTGTAGAGTACAAGGCCTCGAGTGACTTGTAGAGTACAAGTCTTCGAGTGACTTGTAGAGTACAAGTCCTCGAGTGACTTGTAGAGTACAAGGCCTCGAGTGACTTGTAGAGTACAAGGCCTCGAGTGACTTGTAGAGTACAAGTCTTCGAGTGACTTGTAGAGTACAAGGCCTCGAGTGACTTGTAGAGTACAAGTCTTCGAGTGACTTGTAGAGTACAAGGCCTCGAGTGACTTGTAGAGTACAAGTCTTCGAGTGACTTGTAGAGTACAAGTCCTCGAGTGACTTGTACTCTACAAGTCACTCGAGGCCTTGTACTCTACAAGTCACTCGAAGACTTGTAGAGTACAAGTCTTCGAGTGACTTGTAGAGTACAAGGCCTCGAGTGACTTGTAGAGTACAAGTCTTCGAGTGACTTGTAGAGTACAAGGCCTCGAGTGACTTGTAGAGTACAAGTCTTCGAGTGACTTGTAGAGTACAAGGCCTCGAGTGACTTGTAGAGTACAAGTCTTCGAGTGACTTGTAGAGTACAAGGCCTCGAGTGACTTGTAGAGTACAAGTCTTCGAGTGACTTGTAGAGTACAAGTCCTCGAGTGACTTGTAGAGTACAAGTCTTCGAGTGACTTGTAGAGTACAAGTCTTCGAGTGACTTGTAGAGTACAAGTCCTCGAGTGACTTGTAGAGTACAAGTCCTCGAGTGACTTGTAGAGTACAAGTCTTCGAGTGACTTGTAGAGTACAAGTCTTCGAGTGACTTGTAGAGTACAAGGCCTCGAGTGACTTGTAAAGTGCAAGGCCTCGAGTGACTTGTAGAGAACAAGGCTACAACTCTGAGGCTGTGTGTGTGTGTGAGTGTTTATGTGTGTGTGTCTGTGTGTGTGTGCGTGCGTGCGTGCGCGCGCGCGGGTGGAGAGGGGATGTTGATTGACATCTGTTTATGAGAAATGATTGTGTGTTCCTGTAAAAAAAAAACTTTTGATATCCTTGTGAGTTTGGACCTACCTGCCCCAGAGTGCCCACAACTCATTACTACTTACCAATAAGAGTGCAAATTATCTAATCAATTGTTAACAATACAATTATCGTAAGCATCATCGCCATTTTGTTATAAAGAGTGGAATAGGGGGGGTGAGGGAGATTGTGAAGCTAGCAAGGGTGAAGGTATCTGAAGCATTCTGCCTGCTCGGCTTAATTACTAATAAACTAATTAGCATATTTCGTAATAAGTCTTCGTTAGCAGCAGAATATGCAGCTAACACTATTTTATTCATGATAAAGTTTGTCCATTTACATGTTCTGAATATATGTGTTGTGTTGTGTTAGATGTGTTCTGTTGTGTTCTGTTATTTACTCAAGCAGTGTTGGTGTGTTCTGTGGCGTTAGTTGACGCTATTCCATACCATGGAATTCTGTCCTCTGAAGACACGATGACCTTGAGTGTGAGGACAAGGAGCTGGGATATGGGGACTAGGAGCTGGGATATGGGGACTAGGAGCTGGGATATGGGGACTAGGAGCTGGGATATGGGGAGAAGGAGGTGGGGTATGGGGAGAAGGAGCTGGGATATGTTGACAAGGAGCTGGGATATGAGGGTAAAGATCTGGGGTATGAGAACAAAGAGCTGGGGTATGGGGACAAGGACCTGGGGGTTATGAGGACAGAGTGAAGGAATGCAGTCCAACCATACGAAGCATCGGGGATCGAACGCTGACCCAGAATTAGAATTAGAATTAGAATCCCAGAATTAGCTCTATGAAATCGGACGAATTTGTTAAAAACTCGTGTCTATTAACGTTTTGCAATATTCACATATATAAGACATATTAAAAATAAGACTATAAGTTGCGGTCATAGAAAGGGCTAATTGATGTCTTTATTTCTTGTTGTAGTTATTAAGTGTAGTAGAGAGTGAGTTAGCTTTGCGGGTGGTCGTTCTCGGCTCATATTAGGCTCATGCTCTCAAAATCGTTGGATTCAGCAGTTTTGCATTATTTTGCAGGTTAGGTGTGGGAGGTGAGTCTCTATGGGTCCCTTATGGTGTTGAGACAGCTGTTTTGATCGTTATAAATTAAATTGAAAATTAATAAGAGTTGCCTCAAAGCTTAAAATTGGATATCAGTGCATGATCTGACGGTGCATTGGCGAAGCCTAGGTCCTCAACTGCTTCAATTATGGCAGTAGCTGTGTTGATTCTTGTTTTGTTTAAATTGTTCAATCAATAAATTATATTCATTCATCTACTTCTTGCAAACGTCTTGGTCCACACACACACACTTCTTAAAACGTCTGTGTTTTGTTTTTTTCAGGTGGGTACTGGAGTGGACGACACCAGACTCCTGTTAGTAGGCTGAGACCTCTTCCCTCAGATCATGGTAAGCTCTTCCTTCCCTTAGATCATGGTAAGCTCTTCCTTCCCTCAGATCATGGTGAGCTCTTCCTTCCCTCAGATCATGGTGAGCTCTTCCTTCCCTCAGATCATGGTAAGCTCTTCCTTCCCTCAGATCATGGTGAGCTCTTCCTTCCCTCAGATCATGGTGAGCTCTTCCTTCCCTCAGATCATGGTGAGCTCTTCCTTCCCTCAGATCATGGTGAGCTCTTCCTTCCCTCAGATCATGGTAAGCTTTGGCCCTGCTGGCTCTCTCTGAAACACTGCCCGCTAATCAATTTACAACCAGGTTTCCTGTTACTATACCGAGTAACTGTTGAATGTTTTTTTTACTGGGCAGGAATATTTTTTGTCAAAATTGTAATTGTAGATTAATACCATTAATGAAGTAATATGGAAAGATGCTCCGATTTATTGGAGCAGTTTAAGAGATGATATAATTGGTCAATTTAAGGGCTTATTATGTTTAATCTCGTTTTCCATTTGTACGATTTTATGTCATTGATAACAATTTTGAAAAAATATAAAATTTTCAACTGATTTAAAACTCGTTTAATTGAAAAATTAACTAGTTTAACGCCAAATCACTAGTTGTTTAAGCAATTAGTTTTTTGCAACAACAATTAATTGAGTAAAGTACATTTGAAAGTACAATTGATTTACACAACAGCTGTTTCCACAATCACTATTTACTCAAGCACCACGAACTGTCCTCAGTGTTATATAGCATTGAATTGCAATCACTGAAAATCTAAGTGCAGGCGATGAGTCACAATAACGTGGCTGAAGTATGTTGACCAGACCACACACTAGAAGTTGAAGGGACGACGACGTTTCGGTCCGTCCTGGACCATTCTCAAGTCGATTGTGACAATCCACAATCATTGTGACATTGTCGATTGTGACAACACCACAATCGACTTGAGAATGGTCCAGGACGGACCGAAACGTCGTCGTCCCTTCAACTTCTAGTGTGTGGTCTGGTCAACATTGCAAATCTAACACTTTTCTGGAAAGAGATTCCCGGACGCTTTATCAGTATATGGTGTTAAGAGGGTGAAGAGGGAACCCCTCTATGACCTATGATCAGCCCTTTATATGTGGACCTTTCCACTTTGCAGTCACACTGCAAAGTTTGGTGAGGTTGAGCCTCAAGTGTCTGACCTAGAATGTGGACAGACAGACAGACGTAGTTTTTATTTGTTATGTTGTTTATAAATTTTATAAGTAATTTTATGTGTAATATTGAGTCAGTGTAATGGGATTGATGTGCCTTATCTGGACTCTGCAGAAACACGTACAACCCAAAATGACAATCATATCTTTTTATCCCCCAATGAAACAATTAATAATGCATTAATAATGCTGCCTTCATCATCCCTCATCACAGTCGTCACCATTATCTACCACCATCACCGTCATCATGACTTCTATTTCCACCTACAACCAACACTTCCCCTACCCACCACCACCACTACTACCACCACCACCACCAGTAGTAATGTAGTTCCTGACCTACGAGAGGGAATATCTAACCAGGCACCACTGGAGGAGTATGAGATTACCAGTAAAGAGAAGGTAAAGGAGCATTTGCTTGAGGTGCATGTCTCAAAGGTTGTAGGTCCGGACGGACTCTCGTCACGGCTTCTAAAAGGAGCAGAAATACTGTGCCTGCCACTGTCAATGGTGTATAAGAAGTCATTAGTAACAGGGGGAACTGCCAAAAATTTGGAAGACGGCTAATGTAGCCCGGATATACAAGAAGGGTGACAGACAGGAGGCACTGAACTACAGGCCAGTGTCCCTAATTTGCAAGGTGAGAGAAGATTGGCAGAAAATGCTTAGTAGAACATCTGGAGAGAAAGAACTTTGTAACACATCACCAGCATAGGTTCAGGGATAGCAAATCTTGCATCATAGGATTAATAGCCTGGGAATAGCCTGTGGCCATTTTTCGCCTGGTCACTATGACTAGGCGAAAAAAATTAGGCTTGAAAGAGAAAAGTGGGCAGACTGCATATTTCTGGATTGCTAGAAAACCTTTTGACACAGTACCCCATAGGAGACTAATGCATAAGTTGGAGATGCAGGCAGGAATAAAAAGGAAGATACTCCAGCGGATAAGAGAGTATCTAAGCAAAAAGAAGACATCGAGTCACTCTGAATGGCGAGGTCTCAGAGTGGCAAGATGTCATAAATGGAGTCCCACAGGGTTGAGTCCTAGGTCGAATCCTGTTTCTGATATTTGTAAACGGTCCCCCAGCGGGAATAGACTCGTTCCTCTCAATCTTTCTTGATGCAGACATTATGAAGAAGTTTAAGACAGAAGAAGATAGCAAGAGACTACAAGATGACCTAGACAAATTTAAAGAATGGTCCAACAAATGGCTACTAAAGTTCAACTCGAATAAATGTAAGGTAATGAAGCTTGGTGGAGGGAGTAGGAGGTCAGATTCGTGGTACCGAATGGGAGAAGTCGTTCAACATGAAACGGACAGAGAGAAGTAGCTAGAAGTTTTGATCATATCGAATCTGTCTCCTACAACCCACATCAAAAGGATATCATCAGCAGCGTATGCGAGACTGGCTAACATCAGAACTGCATTTAGAAATTTGTGTAAGGAATCACTTAGAACCTTCTATACCACATATCAGACCAATATGGGAGTACGTGGCTCCAGCAAGGAGTCCATACGTTGCCAAGTACAAGTCATAGCTTAAAGGTATGCCACTAGACTAGTTCCAGAGCTAAGAGGCATGAGTTACGAGGAACAGCTGCGAGTATTGCACCGCACGTCGCTTGAAGA
>NC_091197.1:11573941-11581441 GCF_040958095.1 Procambarus clarkii | reverse complement strand
CCTTACACTCCAACCATAGAGGGATCGAACGCCGACCTGCAAGAAGCCAAACCTCCGCTGTACCGACCAGTCAGGTTTTTTTGTTTAAATAAAAATTATGATACATTGTCATTTTTTCTCGACTTATTCACCTTGTGAAGAACAGGTGTGAGGGGGGGGTGAGTCTGTCATTGTGGTGGTGAGTTGTGGTGGTGGGGGAGAGAGAGAGAGAGAGAGGGGGAGGAGGGGGTGGGGTGGTGGCTGTGGGGGGGAGAGGGGGGAGGGGGTTGGGACAGCGTGGTGGAAGTGCACTGAAGAGTGATGTTGTTCTGTCAAAATTGTAGTGATTGTGCCGGTGTTAACACGACACTTTGTGCCCGCGTGTGCACCCCGCAACACACACACACACACACACACACACACACACACACACACACACACACACACCTGTGCTCCACATGTGCTCAAGAATCTATTTTTCATATTTAAACAAAAAAAAATCATCCAGAGCAAATTCCCCCCCAAAGAATTTCATTCTTTCTCTATATTTATGAGGACAAAAATTGCTGTTCTGTACATGTTATCTTGAGTTATCTTGAGATTATTTCGGGGCTTTAGTGTCCCCACGGCCCGGTCCTCGACCAGGCCTCCACCCCCAGGAAGCAGCCCGTGACAGCTGACTAACACCCAGGTACCTGTTTTACTGCTAGGTAACAGGGGGCATAGGGTGAAGGAAACTCTGCCCATTGTTTCTCACCGGCACCTGGGATCGAACCCAGGACCACAGGATCACAAGTCCAGCGTGCTGTCCGCTCGGCCGACCGGCTCCGGCCGACATGTGTGGTCGTATGTGTAATTACTCTTTGGGTTACGATCAAAAGACGCTCCAAGATATTACTGAGCTGTTCTGGAGACTTAAGACTAGCAGTGTACATGTGAATACGGGCTCACCATAGCCCGTGCTACTTGGAACTTGAGTTCCAGGTAGCGAATCTTTAAGAACAACATAGCAGTGTATATACGAATTAGCGCTGCGTTTTATTCAAATGAATTACAAGAACAAATGAGTAACCACTGTTGAGCAGACACGACAGCGGATACAAAGGGGTACAAAGGTCAAGTGGGGAAAGGTACAAGGCCAATATGACTTGACACTTGGGAGAAAATAGTGTCATGTGGTATGACACGAAAAAGATGAGGGCGAGACGAAGAAAGCCCAATCACTTAAGCTTCCTTCGGGACGGGGATCAGGAGTAAGCGGTGTCGAAGCTCTATTGACCAACCAGTCTGTTGTGGGACACTACAAGTACACTATCGCATATAGACTGCTTGATAACTTTAAACTGCAAAGGCTCATACAAGAACATTGGATCATACGAGGCAATTTAAGTTCATATCCAGTGAAAATTATTCAAAATGTCTAACCTAACCTGGGGGGGGGGGGCCTGACAGCTGAGTGGATAGCGCTCGGGATTCGTAGTCCTAAGGTTCCGGGTTCGATCCCCAGTGGAGGCAGAAACAAATGGACAGAGTTTCTTTCACCCTGATGCACCTGTTCACCTTGTAGTAAGTAGGTACCTGGGAGTTAGACAGCTGCTACGGGTTGTTTTCTGGGGATGTGTAACAAAAAGGAGGCCTAGTCGAGGACTGGGCCACGGGGACGCTAAGCCCCGAAATCATCTCAAGATAACCTGAAGATAACCTCAAGATAAAATACATAAAAGCATAGGAATACTGGAGACTGCAACTAGCCAATTGGGGCATATGAGACCGCTGTCATTGATATCCAAACTCCTCCATATATGTAACTATAACCTGATGATGTTCTTAAGAAAAAATGTCAAATTTGAAGGGGTTAATGAAGGAACTATAATATCTGTTAGCCTTCCAAATGTCAGTCATGTTTTCAAATGTCAACCAAGAAGTGAGAAAGATACTGCTGGATTGTGTTAACCTTCCTGTCTGTCGACCATGAGATGTCCTTAGAATTCTAGAAGCCCTCTCCCTCCCCCCCCCCCCCCCCCCCCCCCCCCGCCTGTCCAACTACTTGGGCTGGACGGTAGAGCGACGGTCTCGCTTCATGCAGGTCGGCGTTCAATCCCCGACCGTCCAAGTGGTTGAGCATAATTCCTTCCCTCCGTCCCATCCCAAATCCTTATCCTGACCCATTCCAAGTGCTATATAGTCGTAATGGCTTGGCGCTTTCCCCCTGATAATTCCCTTCCCTTCCCCGTCCCCGCTCTCCCCTAGACGTTCCAGGATCCTCTGATGTCCCTTCAGCTGCATTCCAGCCATAAATGCGCAGAGGAACTATACAGTGCCAAAGTTTGTATTGAAACAGCTTAACAATTAAAAATAGCGTGGCGTTGTATGTTATAGAAAGAACACTTGTATGTGCAGTGAACAGTTGAAACGTCCAAATAAGATGTTCAATCATAATTCGAAAACGACGCGGTTCGCTGATTTTGTAATGGGTCATTTCCGTGTTCAATGGCCAGTCGCAAGATGGTTTATTTTGGGGGTCAATAAGATGGAATTTGTAAGATGCGGATTATTTGGTGGATTGTAGTTTCTTCTTGCTTTAAGGTCAATATTTCAGCCCTTCTTGTGGGCACCTAGTGGACCAAACTCTCACAAGTCAAGCCTGGCCTCGGGCCGGGCTTGGGGAGTAGAAGAACTCCCAGAACCCCATCAACCAGGTATCAACCACGTGGTTGTTGTCCCACCCGGACGAGTCTCTGGCCGGTTCGTATCCCCTTCGGAGTCGTCTCTGGGCGGATGGAATCCCCAACGGTTAATATAATTTTGTTTTCTTAGGCCGTTAAAGATTTATTGCATCCTATAAGGTCAATTAACTTGTTGCAGACAATGGCATTATTCAATCCGATTCGACAATCAGTCTTCAATTGTTGAATTCCTTCAGATGACTTAACAAACTCAGCTCGACTGTGTCCCGACTGATAGCAACGTCTTTGAACAAATCCACAAGGGCCGTGACGAGGATTCGAACCTGCGTCCGGGAGCATCCCAGACACTGCCTTAATCGACTGAGCTACGACAGGGTAAAAGGGTTGAAACCGAAGTTCTACTGAACTTACTGGATATGGTAACCCTTGTGTATTTGTTCATTTGATGGATCACGTTATTGTGATCTCTGTGTGCAACGTCTTTGTATCACCTTTCATTTAAGAGGGATAGAAATAGCCTAAGCTACTCTATCCCTTTGAGATGTATTTTTTTCTTGTCTCAATAAACTTACTTGAACTTTGTATCACCTTCTCACCGGATGGGGTCTATTGCTATCAATAACAAGACTTCAACACTTATAATTTCGTTACAATGTTATACCAAAAGTAACACAAAGTCAAAAATATTGATTTGTTGACGTCGTATGTTTGCTGAGGTCAAAGTCTCAAAGGTCAAAGTCTCAAAGGTCAAAGTCTCAAAGGTCAAAGTCTCAAAGGTCAAAGTCTCAAAGGTCAAAGTCTCAAAGAATTTCAAAGTCGAATTGAAAACCAACGACTTTGATAAGAATTAAATAAGAATGAGTATACAGGTACACTTTTTCCCCATACAAGGGGGGAGGAATATGCGTATATACGGAGAAAGTATACAAGAATACGGAGAATGTATACAAGAATACGGAGAATGTATACAAGAATACGGAGAATGTATACAAGAATACGGAGAAATACAAGAATACGGAGCGCCACAAGGCAGAGCCATTAGTCCATCTCTATTTAAACATCCTGATGGTGAACAGGTTCTTATGAACGAACTCCAACGGTAATCATATATCATCAGTTGAGCTGATGACTTAGTTTTTACAGCAAGTGATGAGTGTATCCTTGAAGAATTACAACATGTTGTCTGCATTATAACAGTTGTTTGTTGTAATACATGTACAGGTACCCACCACAGACATCACCGAGTACAGGTACCCACCACAGACATCACCGAGTACAGGTACCCACCACAGACATCACCGAGTACAGGTACCCACCACAGACATCACCGAGTACAGGTACCCACCACAGACATCACCGAGTACAGGTACCCACCACAGACATCACCGAGTACAGGTACCCACCACAGACATCACCGAGTACAGGTACCCACCACAGACATCACCGAGTACAGGTACCCACCACAGACATCACCGAGTACAGGTACCCACCACAGACATCACCGAGTACAGGTACCCACCACAGACATCACCGAGTACAGGTACCCACCACAGACATCACCGAGTACAGGTACCCACCACAGACATCACCGAGTACAGGTACCCACCACAGACATCACCGAGTACAGGTACCCACCACAGACATCACCGAGTACAGGTACCCACCACAGACATCACCGAGTACAGGTACCCACCACAGACATTACTAGGGGTGAAGAACGGATACAACACAGACTGTGTCTAGGCCTCCTAGATCCCTAGAAGACTTTGATCAACACTACATAAGAAGTAGTACTGTGAACACGGTGGATGCCTAAATGGACATTACATTCATCCATTAGTTACTCAGTTCCGATGAATTCCAGCAACGAAGGAACCGTCTACAGTATTATGCATTGTAGGGGCAGCTGTACCTACCCGGTGGACCCGGTACCCAACCGTAACGTCGATTTAATGTTGAATCAACGTTACTCATGGGTTATGGACCCACTGGGTATTGGACCCACTGGGTATTGGACTCACTGGGTATTGGACCCACTGGGTATTGGACCCACTGGGTATTGAACCCACTGGGTAGAGACTTGCTTTTGTAAGAATGTTCACTAATAATGGCACCAATTTCCATGGACTAAATAGTTCACCTTGCCCGAAACGCCATGTGTACTAGTGGCTTTAGGTATTGTATGTACTATCTCTATCTTTATATCCAACATTATGCATGTAACTCAATGTATGTACCTTTACCTGAATACAAAAATCTAAAACTATAAGCTGACACTATGAGGATCTCAAACAAACTCATACGAGACAAGACGTTTGCTAGCAGTACAAACACACTAATTGTTTACATCAAGTTCATAGACCAGGGGGGATAGGATTAGTCAAGCATTTACGCATATGTGTCCACTTACGAAACCTGTACATCTCTTTTTTTTCAATTCTAGCCACTAAGTTTGTACTTATGAAACAGTCTACGAGCATAACGAGGTTATCTATAACAATAATTACTTTGTGCCGAGAACTACCTCGTAAACTGTTTAATAACTACCGACAAGGCCCATTACACATTACAGGAGAAAAGCAAACCTTTAGTAACATCTTTCTTCACCTTCAAGCTGGAAACTAACTCATTGTTAGGAAATGTATATGTTTATCTCTCAGAATGTTTGGTAATATGTTTATTGTTTGTGATGTGTGTCTATGTATGTATTAACACGATGTACTGAACGGTGTGAGAATAGCTTGAGCTACCTCATCCCTTTGTGTGTATTTTACCTCAATAAACTTATTTCAATTTCAATTTCAATTCATTGTTACTTTCAGTTTAGGCTTGTCTCATATATATATCTAATTACATTGTACATTGAAGCTATCAAATTTATAATTACATGCTATGATTCATTAGATGTTTGATGATATGGTCATTAATTTGCCTTGCATTAACCTTTTCTCTCAACTAATAGGTCGCAATATAGACGTTATGGTAACCAACGTTACAAATGCAGCCTACTTTGAAAAGTAGGTAGATAAAAAAAATATCTACGTTTTCTGCGCATCAAAGTATTAGGTTAAGTGGGTTGCTTGGGTTCGTACTTTTCTGGTTACATTAGGAGGTTGAATTTTATACGTAGTGGCACATGAAACGGGCTGGTGGTATTGCCACGTGATAACTTTCAACCTGAAACTGTTTTTCACTTGTACCCTCAAAGACTCGAACCCAGGTCTCGGAAGTACGAGTTCCGTTATCCTACCAACGAGTTAGTCTCAAATTCTCCATATAAATGGACTCCGGGTTTCATCTTAACGAGATACCTGGAGTTAATCATCAGTGCTCGTACAAGCAATCTTCTCTGGCGTGGTCTTCAAGGAAGATCATTAACGTATGTATTTAAGGCATGTGGTTAGCGGGTTGCTGGCTCAGGGAATGGTCTATGGGAGGGGTATTTTAGGCTTGTTAATGACTTGCTGCTTGATCTAATGTTTACACCTTCGTTAAAGGCGATGATTGACAAGCAAATTCATCACTAAATATAGCCTCTGCTTATTCAGAAAAAGAAAAGTTTATCACAGCCTAGGCTACGCTGCCCAGTAGGTTTATAATGCCATATCAACTACCACCACACTAGTCCCAAACCTCGTATAGAAGTGAAGTCAACTAAGAGATGATTTTTAGTCTTAGTAACGTACTTTCACAAAGTAGAATTCAACCCTCAGTGAAACAATCGACAGTGAATAATTGATTCCATCGTCTTTTCCTCAATGTTTTACAATTCAAAGGAAAGCCACTGAATGTATAATTAAATTATATGCTAAAGTAAAGGTTAAGGATTCTGCAAGAGTTAATTTAGACACAATAACGTGACTGGAAGTGAAGACATCAAACCCTCACACCTGAAGATAGAGGCGCCATATTGGTTCCTTCCTCGACCGTTGTAACGGTTTTAATTTAAATTTAAGGTTT
Organism: Procambarus clarkii; assembly: GCF_040958095.1. Lineage (NCBI taxonomy): Eukaryota > Metazoa > Arthropoda > Malacostraca > Decapoda > Cambaridae > Procambarus > Procambarus clarkii. The sequence goes on along the minus strand of NC_091197.1, from coordinate 11,574,815 downwards.
AGTTTTTATGGTTTGGTTTTGTAACTAAATATTTGACGATGATATAATACCTCTTTCGAGAAGCTTAGACAGCTAAATTCTATATATAATTTATAATCTAAACAGGTAAATTCTATATATATAATTTATAATCTGATTTATTGCGTTGAAAATATCTGGTATTATAGGGAGGATGACCTCAGAATCGACAATTTTGACGTGAGAATCGACAATTTTGATTACTTAGGCTAACTTACTCTAAACCTAACTTGCCTTAACCAAACTTACCTTAATCTAACTTGCCTTGACCTATAATTCTAACGTTTCCTACACATCTATCTCGATTGGTTAGATGTGTGGCTTGAGTTCGTACGTTTCTACTTAGGCAAAACAGTTGCATTTTGTTACGAAATGGCAGATCAAGAGAGCTGCGGTCTCCTCTATAGCCTCTCGTAACCCGTTGTTCACGTGTTCCAAACGGGTTCAGAAGTGAACACCACCAATGACGCCCTTTATAGACAGTCCGTCGACCTTAGCCGGAAGTGCAGTCGACGGCAGTTCGACCACAACCCGTCCTCACACCGTCGCATTTCTTACGGAATCAACCAATCCGTTACAAAAATTTGAAAGCATTGTAATTTGACGTTTGCCATGTATCGGCTTCGATGACTTAGGTGGGTTGATTGGGTTAGTTCGTTTTCTGGTTAGGGAAAAAACTTTTTTGTGTTATTTGCCGTTTTTGTAGGGAAAAAAACATTTTGTTTTGTTTTACGGAATGGCAAGTCGAGGGAAAAACAGGCTGGTTGAACTAACATGTATTGTCTGGGCTCCACAACAGTGTGATTGATCACAGTCTGAGGTTTCTGGCAGCGTGGTCCTGTGGTGCCTGCGGTTC
>NC_091197.1:11568941-11571441 GCF_040958095.1 Procambarus clarkii | reverse complement strand
GCGGGTTGAGATTCATTGTACAATTTCTGTCTTGTGATTGTGCCATGTCCCCCAAGCCCGGCTTGGGGCTTGGCCTGTCTCGTGATCATTTCGTACAGTTGTGTACACAAAGACATTCTCTTCCATACCTATTAGGTTTATATGTTAGAAACTTAGTTTTGTTTATATGTTAGAAACTGGTTTATTTAACTTAATCTTAAATTGGGGCGTTGACCTCATGACCTCTCATAGGTCTTTACAAATTAAGCCCAATATGTTTGGTTTTCGTTATTGAAATGACTTCCATGAAGTCAATTTAGGAAGCGATGTATTATACAATTAAAATTCATGTCAGCCGTTTGGGTCGTCAGGGAACAAAATATATTCACAGTTGCGATTAGAAAAGTTTGGGAAATAGTGAGTAAAATTACCCACAAGGCGTGTTGTGGGGTCGTGTGTGTGTGTGTACTCACCTATATACTCACCTATATGTGCTTGCAGGATCGAGCATTGACTCTTGGATCCCGCCTTTCGAGCATCGGTTGTTTACAGCAATGACTCCTGTCCCATTTCCCTATCATACCTGGTTTTAAAATTATGAATAGTATTTGCTTCCACAACCTGTTCCTGAAGTGCATTCCATTTCCCCACTACTCTCACGCTAAAAGAAAACTTCCTTACATCTCTGTGACTCATCTGAGTTTCAAGCTTCCATCCATGTCCTCTCGTTCTGTTACTATTCCGTGTGAACATTTCGTCTATGTCCACTCTGTCAATTCCTCTGAGTATCTTATACGTTCCTATCATGTCCCCCCTCTCCCTTCTTCTTTCTAGTGTCGTAAGGCACAGTTCCCTCAGGCGCTCTTCATACCCCATCCCTCGTAGCTCTGGGACGAGTCTCGTTGCAAACCTCTGAACCTTTTCCAGTTTCATTATATGCTTCTTCAGATGGGGACTCCATGATGAGGCGGCATACTCTAAGACTGGCCTTACGTAGGCAGTGTAAAGCGCCCTAAATGCCTCCTTACTTAGGTTTCTGAATGATGTTCTAACTTTTGCCAGTGTAGAGTACGCTGCTGTCGTTATCCTATTAATATGTGCCTCAGGAGATAGATTAGGTGTTACGTCCACCCCCAGGTCTCTTTCACGCGTCGTTACAGGTAGGCTGTTCCCCTTCATTGTGTACTGTCCCTTTGGTCTCCTATCTCCTAGTCCCATTTCCATAACTTTACATTTGCTCGTGTTGAATTCTAGTAGCCATTTCTCTGACCATCTCTGCAATCTGTTCAGGTCCTCTTGGAGGATCCTGCAATCCTCATCTGTCACAACTCTTCTCATCAACTTTGCATCATCCGCAAACATCGACATGTAGGACTCTACGCCTGTAAACATGTCGTTAACATACACAAGAAATAGAATTGGTCCCAGCACCGATCCTTGTGGTACTCCACTTGTTACTGTTCGCCAGTCCGACTTCTCGCCCCTTACCGTAACTCTTTGGCTCCTTCCTGTTAGGTAGTTCCTTATCCATTCTAGGACCTTTCCCCCCACCCCCGCCTGCCTCTCGAGCTTGAACAGCAGTCTCATGTGCGGTACTGTATCAAAGGCTTTTTGGCAGTCCAGAAATATGCAGTCTGCCCAACCATCTCTGTCCTGTCTTATCCTCGTTATTTTATCATAGAATTCCAGAAGGTTTGTTAGGCACGATTTCCCTGTCCAGAACCCATGTTGATGTTTGTTCACAAACCTAATGTTCTCCAGGTGTGCAACCAGTCGTAGCCTAATTATTCTTTCCAGTATTTTACAGGGGATGCTTGTCAGTGATACAGGTCTGTAGTTAAGTGCCTCCTCCCTATCTCCTTTCTTGAAGATCGGCACGACATTTGCCTTCTTCCAGCAACTGGGCAATTCTCCTGACATAAGTGACTCATTAAAGATCATTGCCAGAGGCACGCTGAGGGCCTGTGCTGCTTCTTTTAGTATCCACGGTGATACTTTGTCTGGTCCAACTGCTTTAGTTGCATCTAGAGTTGTCAACTGTTTCATTACCTCCTCTGCTGTCACCTCTATATCTGATAGTCTTTCATCTAGGGTAACCCCTTCCAACAATGGGAGCTGCTCAGGCTCGGTAGTGAACACTCCATGGAAACTGGCATTCAGTGCCTCGCAGATTTCCTTGTCACTTTCAGTATATGCCCCCTCTGTCTTCCTTAGTCTTGTCACTTGGTCGTTCACCGACATTTTTCTTCTTATATGACTGTGTAGTAACTTAGGTTGTTTTTTCGCTTTGATTGCAATATCGTTCTCATAGTCCCTTTCCGATGTTCGTCTTATGTTAATGTAATCGTTCCTAGCTCTGTTGTATCTGCTTCTGTTGTCCTCTGTTCTTTGTCTTCTGTACTTCCTCCACTCCCGCCTGCTGGCCATTTTTGCTTCCTGACACTGTCTATTAAACCATGGGTTATTATATTCCTTCTTATTTTTTCCCTTTACCGTTGGTATAAATCTCTCTTCGGCCTCC
>NC_091197.1:11514256-11568441 GCF_040958095.1 Procambarus clarkii | reverse complement strand
ATCCCGTGGGTGGTGGTGGACCCCATACCCATTCCGTGGGCGGTGGTGGACCCCATACCCATCCCGTGGGTGGTGGTGGACCCTCATACCCATCCCGTGGGCGGTGGTGGACCCCATATCTATCCCGTGGGCGGTGGTGGACCCCATACCCATCACGTGGGCGGTGGTGGACCTCATACCCATCCCGTGGGTGGTGGTGGACCCCATACCCATCCCGTGGGCGGTGGTGGACCCTCATACCCATCCCGTGGGCGGTGCTGGACCTCATACCCATCCCGTGGGCGGTGGTGGACCCCATACCCATCCCGTGGTCGGTGGTGGACCTCATACCCATCCCGTGGGCGGTGGTGGACCCTCATACCCATCCTGTGGGCGGTGATGGACCCTCATACCCATCCCGTGGGCGGTGGTGGACCCTCATACCCATCCCGTGGGCGGTGGTGGACCCTCATACCCATCCCGTGGGCGGTGGTGGACCCTCATACCCATCCCGTGGGCGGTGGTGGACCCCATACCCATCCCGTGGTCGGTGGTGGACCCTCATACCCATCCCGTGGGCGGTGGTGGACCCCATACCCATCCCGTGGGTGGTGGTGGACCCCATACCCATCTCGTGGGTGGTGGTGGACCCCATACCCATCCCGTGGGCGGTGTTGGACCCTCATACCCATCCCGTGGGCGGTGCTGGACCTCATACCCATCCCGTGGGCGGTGGTGGACCCTCATACCCATCCCGTGGGCGTTGGTGAACCCTCATACTCATCCCGTGGGCGGTGGTGGACCCCATACCCATCCCGTGGGCGGTGGTGGACACCATACCCATCCCGTGGGCGGTGGTGGACCCCATACCCATCCCATGGGCGGTGGTGGACCCCATACCCATCCCGTGGGCGGTAGTGGACCCCATACCTATCACGTGGGCGGTGGTGGACCTCATACCCATCCCGTGGGCGGTAGTGGACCCCATACCCATCCCGTGGGCGGTGGTGGACCCCATACCCATCCCATGGGCGGTGGTGGACCCCATACCCATCCCGTGGGCGGTGGTGGACCCCATATCTATCCCGTGGGCGGTGGTGGACCCCATACCCATCACGTGGGCGGTGGTGGACCTCATACCCATCCCGTGGGTGGTGGTCGACCCCATACCCATCCCGTGGGCGGTGGTGGACCCCATACCCATCCCGTGGGCGGTGGTGGACCCCATACCCATCCCGTGGGCGGTGGTGGACCCCATACCCATCCCGTGGGCGGTGGTGGACCCCATACCCATCCCGTGGGCGGTGGTGGACCCCATACCCATCCCGTGGGCGGTGGTGGACCCCATACCCATCCCGTGGGCGGTGGTGGACCCCATACCCATCCCGTGGGCGGTGGTGGACCCTCATACCCATCCCGTGGGCGGTGATGGACCCCATACCCATCCCGTGGGCGGTGGTGGACCCTCATACCCATCCCGTGGGCGGTGGTGGACCCCATACCCATCCCATGGGCGGTGGGGGACCCCATACCCATCCCGTGGGCGGTGGTGGACCCCATACCCATCCCGTGGGCGGTGGTGGACCCTCATACCCATCCCGTGGGCGGTGGTGGACCCCATACCCATCCCATGGGCGGTGGTGGACCCCATACCCATCCCGTGGGCGGTGGTGGAAAGCCTTTTCTTTGCTGAACCCACAGCAAAGATTCAGCAAAGAAAAAAAATCTTGTTTAACCAACGTCAAGCAAGACAAGATGACAACAATCAAACAGCATAGAGAGGACTGGGACAGATTGCATTTTCCTGGATTGTCAGAAAGTTTTTGACATTGTTCCTCACATGCCAATCTCATGTCGATTCCAAAAACAGACTGGTGTATCAGGGAAAGTGCTAAAGTGGGAGTGCTAAAGTGCTAAAGCCACGAGTGGAGTACCTGAAGGGTAGGGATTAGGGCCCATCCGATTCTTAATACAGTTTATGCAAACGATCTAAGAGAGAAATTAGACTCATTGTGATCCATGTTTGTTGACGATGCTAAGCTAATGAGACGAATCAGAACTGAGGAAGATTGCAGGACCTTTCAAGATGAATTACGCAATCTCCAAAGATAGTCTGAGAAATGGCTACTAGACTTTAAGCTTGACAAATGTAAGGTTATGAGGAGTAGGAGTTCAAGTAAGACGACCTCAGATACAGTACAAGATGAAGGGAAAGTAACTTTCAACTCCAGAAAAGAACTTCAGGCCCTCAGACCTTCAAGGAACGGGAGACAGACTTATCTGGGCCGAAACGATAAAAAAAGCATTGTTGGAGACTTCAAGTATTGAATAATTGATTGGAACTCAAGAACCTAAAATTAATTATCAGAGAAATTTCTGTAGAGGTGTCGATAACTGCTACCTGCTCCGACTTGTATTAATACACCTATCAGGAATTACTGTATCCTGGATCTCGTTACTGTATCCTGGACCTCGGTACTGTATCCTGGACCTCGGTACTGTATCCTGGACCTCGGTACTGTATCCTGGATCTCGGTACTGTATCCTGGACCTCGTTACTGTATCCTGGACCTCGGTATTGTATCCTGGACCTCGTTACAGTATCCTGAACCTCGTTACAGTATCCTGAACCTCGTTACTGCATCCTGGACCTCGTTACTGTATCCTGGACCTCGTGCTGGCAAAAAAAAGGACAATACAGCGCAGCCTCGACTCAATATGAGACCAATTTCGACATCAATGATGTCGAAATCGGGAATTGGGTGGTAAAGCTCCGCTGGAGATTACAGTTGGGATTATGTAAAAGCATATTATCTATAAACAAGAATACCAGGGGTCCTGGATTTTTTAAATGCAAACTACGACCCTGCGAGAGTCGAGCTAACAAAGGCAGAGAAGGAAAACCGGTTCAGATCCAACCTGGGACGAGGAAGGGATTTGTTGATGGTGTTACCACAATATAGGGGTCAATACACCACCCCCTCACAGCGTTGGTCATATTGACCCCAGGGAAAGCAATATCCTTAACCAATTGTGTCATTCGGATAATGGAATAAGAGAGTAAAGTAAGCGCGTGATAGGACAGTGACTTCGTATATAAAGGACAGTGACTTCGTATATAAAGGACAGTGACTTCGTATATAAAGGACAGTGACTTCGTATATAAAGGACAGTGACTTCGTATATAAAGGACAGTGACTTCGTGTATAAAGGACAGTGACTTCGTGTATAAAGGACAGTGACTTCGTATATAAAGGACAGTGACTTCGTGTATAAAATATCAAAGTCCTTGTTATTAAATCTTTGGGGGAATTTTATATAGGACTTGAAACTGGCGCTGAATCATGGAAATAAAAAAAAAGAGTATATTAAGCCAGAAATGTAAAGTCACTTCACTTGGCTTGACCACACTTGGCCTGGCCACACTTGGCTTGACCACACTTGGCTTGACCACACTTGGCCTGGCCACACTTGGCTTGACCACACTTGGCCTGGCCACACTTGGCTTGACCACACTTGGCTTGACCACACTTGGCCTGGCCACACTTGGCTTGACCACACTTGGCCTGGCCACACTTGGCTTGACCACACTTGGCTTGACCACACTTGGCTTGACCACACTTGGCTTGACCACACTTGGCTTGACCACACTTGGCTTGACCACACTTGGCTTGACCACACTTGGCTTGACCACACTTGGCCTGGCCACACTTGGCTTGACCACACTTGGCCTGGCCACACTTGGCTTGACCACACTTGGCTTGACCACACTTGGCTTGACCACACTTGGCTTGACCACACTTTGATGAAGGCTTGACAAGAGTCACGCTTCTACAAACTCCCCCATCTCCACTGTTGTGTCAATAGTGTGTCTAACTTACCCTAACCTGCCCCTAACCTACCGTAATCTAATCTAACCTAACCTAACCTTCCCTACCTTACCTAGTCTTACATCAACTGTACAACAGCAGCCGCTTTCAGTTATGCCATTACAACACCTGCCGCCAAAAGGATGTGTGTGTGTGTGTGTGTGTGTGTGTGTGTGTGTGTGTGTGTGTGTGTGTGTGTGTGTGTGTGTGTGTGTGTGTGTGTTACAGGGGAGTGTAGCCCACTGCCACAATTGCAATGGGGGGGCGGGGTTAAATTACCGTGGAGACTTTGTCTTCCGAAAGCACTCTGATACCCTTGTTAATATGCAGGCGTCACGCTGATTAGCTGTGAGTGTTGTGTGTGGTTGGGGGGGGGGGTAGGGTAGGGGGGTGATAGTGGTGATGGTGGTGAGGGAGATTGAATTTGACGGATTGACTTGACGGATCCTGCTCCTAAACAAGGCGAGCTGAAATAGCTGTGAATTCAGTCGTTACCTACAAGATATGTGTGTTCAGCTATGGCAAGGTGAACCGGTTCGTGTCATGTATTGAACGTAATGAACCGTATAATATGGCAAGCTGAACCACCACTGGGTTCTATCCCAGGCGCCGGCGAGAAACAATGGGCAGAGTTTCGTTCACCCTATGCCCCTGTTACCTAGCAGTAAAATAGGTACCTGGGTGTTAGCCAGCTGTCACGGGCTGCTTCCTGGGGGTGGAGGCCTGGTCGAGGACCGGGCCGCGGGGACACTAAAAGCCCCGAAATCATCTCAAGATAACCACCACGTGCCACGAACAGCGTATCTTAGAGCCAAGCACTACAAGGGCAGACAGGGAAACAGAAGACAATAGTGATAGACGAACCAGTTTGAGACCGAACATTACCGTCTGCCATTCGGTGCCGGGGACTCATGAATCATATATACGGTGTTCGTTTACGAAACCTGTGCATCTTTCCTCGATCATAACCGGTTAGAATATATATTATACAGTTGAAAAGCGCCTGAAGCACCGTTCACAACTCAATGGTGTTGTTGTTGTTATAAACTACCACGTATAACACTTCGAGGCGGATCATAAACTACTTAAAATATGCAAACTATATCAACCGCTATGATCGAAAATGATGCACAGGTTTCGTAAGCGGACACATTACGAAATCTTGGATGATTGCGGGATGAATCTTGGTCCCGGTGTTGGCAAGCGATGCTGTGGATTCACACTTCACCCGTGCAAAATTTGGTGTTATATTTTGCATTCCACTTACGGAATCTTGACTTTTACAATGGCAAGTTATAGATTTTTCGTGTATTTTGAAAAAAAGACCATTTAACCCCAAACATCTTTATTGGTTCTGAGTAAAAGTTTGCAATTTAATGCAAAATATAGCACAGGATCCTGTGTGTGTGTGAGGGATTAATTGCGCTTTACCACATTCATGACTGCCAAGGGAAAAAAATTACTTAATTTATGGAAATAATTTAGCACTCTACAATTTATAATCGCATTTCTCTTAATTTATTCGTTAATTAAAACAACACACACTTGGGAATGTATGTATTAGGGGTGTTTTTCATTCGGCTTTCGTAAGGTAATATATAAGTAGGATTATTCTTGCTGGACGAGGCATTTTAGACACGTAGATTGACAACAGTCATATGTTGTCATATATGACTGAACCGATGTACAGCTTCAGGCTATGTTGTCATATATGACTGAACCGATGTACAGCTTCAGGCTATGTTGTCGTATATGACTGAACCGATGTACAGCTTCAGGGTATGTTGTCATATATGACTGAACCGATGTACAGCTTCAGGCTATGTTGTCATATATGACTGAACCGATGTACAGCTTCAGGCTATGTTGTCATATATGACTGAACCGATGTACAGCTTCAGGCTATGTTGTCGTATATGACTGAACCGATGTACAGCTTCAGGCTATGTTGTCATATATGACTGAACCGACGTACAGCTTCACGCTATGTTGTCACATATGACTGAACCGACGTACAGCTTCAGGCTATGTTGTCACATATGACTGAACCGACGTACAGCTTCAGGCTATGTTGTCACATATGCCTGTACCGACGTACAGCTTCACGCTATGTTGTCATGCTGCGCCTCATGACAGGGGGGAAGCAGCGTGAACGTGAGATGCTTGTACATGGGTGCTGTGTTCCTTGGTGGGATCTCTGACCTCTGACCTTTTGGTGGCTCTGATGGCCTTTCGGCGCAGTTAACGCGAATATCCAAGTACAATTACACCTCTAATGTACTTAACGCTGTCTAAATACACTTACACCTATAATGTACTTAAGGCTAATCTAAATACACTTACATCTGACTGTGGTCTGAATGTGGCCACGTGCGTCCTGAATGTGGTCTGAATGTGGGCCACGTGCGTCCTGACTGTCTGAATGTGGCCACATTCAACTCGTTATTCAGGTGTTGTAGAGAAAACACGATTTCACATGATACGTTCACGAGCGCAATTCACTATCAACTCGACTTAAGATCTGCGGCTGCTTTACGTTTTTCCCACGAGTTGACTTGAGTTTAATTGTCATTGGTGAATATCTAACCAGATACATACGAACGTAAACAATCCTAATTTGATGGAGATTGATTCTCCGTACTCAGAATAAGCGTTAAATCACTATATGCTATTACCATTTAGCGTAATAATTTTACTCTAAACAATTGATATAAATTGATTAAGTTTAAACAGAGGATAGACCTGGGTAAATACTGGTTTAGAAACAGGCATGTTTATGGGGACAAATTACTAAGATAACAGATATGGTATCGCTGTATTATATCAAGCGCAGGTTAGACCTATGTAGGAATGAGTCAAGAGTGGATACAAAATTGGTCAGTATAGGTCTTTTTTGTGGTTGTCTGAATTCTTATTTTCTGCTGGGTTGTGTCTGCTGGGGTAGCGTCTGCTGGGTTGTGTCTGCTGGGTTGTGTCTGCTGGGTTGTGTCTGCTGGGTTGTGTCTGCTGGGTTGTGTCTGCTGGGGTAGCGTCTGCTGGGTTGTGTCTGCTGGGTTGTGTCTGCTGGGTTGTGTCTGCTTGGGTAGCGTCTGCTGGGTTGTGTCTCCTGGGGTAGCGTCTGCTGGGTTGTGTCTGCTGGGGTAGCGTCTGAGAATGAGGCTTGACGAGCGGTTGTACACTCTTAAGAACCACTGGTTCTTGGTCCTGAGAACCACTGGTTAACCATCTTGCTAAGTTCTTGCACCAGAGAACGTAGCGTACCTTATGACCTCAAATACCACACCAAGACTCTTCAATAACGTAATTATATCTTGAGTTTTACGAAGCGAAATGTGGCGATAGACAATTTTGGCTTCAAGCATGACGATGTGGAACTTAGTCGAACAGCAGTTTGCTGGACGTGTGAACGACACTGATGGTAGGTGAGAGGCAGTTGTGAATGTCAGAGAAATCTGATTGATGTCTGGGATTATGAGTGCAGCCTGAATCCTGAGTCATTCACTCTTCCAGAGTAGTAGATTCTGATGCTTGAAATGGATATTTGTAAGGTCGGTATTGAATGCCGGTCTTTATACACGATAAAGACCTTATTTAAAGACCTTAATGTCACGATATTAATCTTAAATATTTTGCCTAATAAGAGGGACGACCTTTCATGGTCATTTTACACTTCAACTGACCTTATTTATTTATCTTAATATTAAAGAGGCGCTGGATAATACCTACAGATCAACGCTACAGGATGGGATAATATCAACAGATCAACGCAATAAATATCTTTGTACCCGCTACCTATTGTTAAAGATTCGCTACCTGGAACAAGAAGTTCCAAGTAGCACGGGCTATGGTGAGCCCCGTCTTCTCTACCCGCCGCCGCCGCGGCAAATAAGACACTGGCGTTGTAATATCATCGTGAGATATGCATTAGCCCCGTCCTCCTGAGGTGCCCCCAACGTCCAGAAACTGGCGTACTAAAGTGCCCCCTTATCTTACCGGACCTGAGGACCTAAAACAGAAAACGGGAGGTTATCTTGAGATGATTTCGGGGCTTTAGTGTCCCCGCGGCCCGGTCCTCGACCAGGCCTCCACCCCCAGGAAGCAGCCCGTGACAGCTGACACCCAGGTACCTATTGTACTGCTAGGTAACAGGGGCATAGGGTGAAAGAAACTCTGCCCATTGTTTCTCGTCGGCGCCCGGAATCGAACCCAGGACCACAGGATCACAAGTCCAGCGTGCTGTCCGCTTGGCCGACCGGCTCCCTGGACGGTATATTTCGCGAACTACTTCTACCCCTCTTTTCTAGTACAAAGATCTTTGGTCTTAGGTAAGTTATACGTCAAAATATGACGTTCTACGAGGAGGACGGGTTGCATCGTGAGAGAGTGATGCCTCGACGCGTTTATTTGGACGAGAAGAAATATTTTCTACGCGGTAAACATGTCCCCCCGCGAGTGTCTCTCTCTCTCTTTTACTAATTCCGAGCATTAGTAAAATAGCGAGCATTAGTTAAATACCGAGCATTAGTAAAATACCGAGCATTAGTAAAATACCGAGCATTAGAAATATACCGAGCATTAGTAAAATACCGAGCATTAGAAATATACCGAGCATTAGTAAAATACCGAGCATTAGAAATATACCGAGCATCAAAAAAATACCGAGCATTAGAAGTCCAATTTGACGGTTTCAGTCATTGCCCAAACGCTTTAGCCAGGGGGCGGTAAGTGTGCCTGGATATTCACAAGTTACTCCAAGCAAGTTACTCCTTTGGTGAGAGGCAGTTGCTCCTGCTGCCCCATTTAAGGCAGTTTGACCAAATTGGAAATAAAAAAATACAAAAATTCCTTGATAGGAGAGGCAGTTTAGACCACAGTGTTGATTATACGGGATGTTGTTGTATTTGACGGTCTGTGGAATGTATTTCTGATTGTATTGTTTGAGCTTCCCCATCCCCCGTCACGTGCTGTTAACCACCACTAAGATGGGTTGACTGCTTCTCACGAGTATAAGGAAGAAGATCATCTTGCACCTCTGCATGAGGCGAATGTCTTACCTAATTATAGAACCATTTGAAAGCACTTGAGGGGGGCCAGATGTCCTTTAATCTGTAAAGGTGTTTATAAGGAGAAAGCACCAAGTCTGTATGCCTATATAACACTTGGAAAGTGTGTGTGTGTGTGTGTGTGTGTGTATGTACTCACCTAGTTGTGGTTGCGGGGGTTGAGCTTTGGCTCTTTGGTCCCGCCTCTCAACCGTCAATCAGTTGATTAACGGTTGAGAGGCGGGGACCAAAGAGCCAAAGTGTGTGTGTGTGTGTGTGTAGTGATAGTCGTGTATAGTGAGAAGCAAAGCTTCACATGTTGTGAGACAGGTGTTTTAGTAAATATTGACTCTGTACGTACAGTGTCTTAGTGTTTAAAACACCCCCCTATGACGTTTGAACTTGAGGGAGGGGGGAGGGAGGGGAAGAAGATATTAGATGTATCTACATAAGTGTTAGCTAGCTAAGGATAGTTACATTCTAACCATCTTGCAGACGAAGCGCAACAGCCAGCAAACTGATCCAGCCACCCTATGGCCAGGCTGGATCAGGCTATGGTGGACCTGATGTAACGCAACCACCTCACTCTCGGCTGTATATTCATCACCTAAATTGTATCCAGCGGTCCTCTGTCGATGACAATGTTGACAGGATCAGCGAGACACATCTCGGACCATAATTACACTATTACATGAACTGGGAGAGAGAGTTTTAGTGTTCAACTTTTTTCTCAGGCGAAGAACATGAGAAATAGAGAGGATTCGTGCTCGTATCATTGAGACTTTTATAGTCAATAATATATGTACAAGACTGTTACCGAAATGTAAATATATATATATATATATATATATATATATATATATATATATATATATATATATATATATATGAAACAGTAGCTGTCAGTCATAGGCATATAATGTTTTACTGTTGTAGTAATATATATTTTTTTTCCTTCCAGGTAAGTGGTGGTTGGGCGACACCGAGCACCGATGGTTGTTATTGGTCAAGTTGATGGGGGAGAAGGGGGGGGGAGGGGTTTAGGGAGGGAGGGAATTATCAGTAGAAAGCGCCAAGCCACCACGCCTATATAGCACTTGGAAGGAGGGTCAGGATTAGGGATGGGACGGAGGAGGAGGGGAAGGAATGGTGCCTATAACCCCTTAGACGGTCGGGGATTGAACGCCGACCTGCATGAAGTGAGACCATCGCTCTACCGTCCAGCCCAAGTGGTTGGACATGGGAGAAGACACCAGTTCCACCAGCTACGAGTGGGAACCGAATACAATGCTTTGAAGTGAATACAATGCTTCAATACAATGAAGTGGGGAATACAATGCTTTCAACTTTTGTGTTGCACAGCCTGAAGGATGCGAATACCTGTCAACCAGTTGATTGATGGGTGAGAGGCGGGACCCAAGAGCTGAACCTAATTCCCTCCCAGGAGGCACAACTAAGAGAGCACTCAAATAGCCAAAATGGTATCAACTCGGACGATTGCAAATGCAATTGCAGGTCAAATAATCCACCATTGATTAGTAGTAAATGTGTGTTGAAACAGCAGTAATTAAAATACAATATTAATCAAAGCCTACAATAGATTATTTTCTAATTATGTGATGTTCTAGTATTGTTAGGAGGGGGGATGGTCATTGGGTAGTTAGTCGTGAATAATGTATCCCCCCCCCCCCCACCGTCTTGAACTACCCAAATCACAAAATGTCTGCCACACAGGACAGTGAGGATGGAGCTCATATTCACTGCCACACAGGACAGTGAGGATGCTGCTCATATTCACTGCCACACAGAACAGTGAGGATGGAGCTCATATTTACTGCCACACAGGACAGTGAGGATGCTGCTCATATTCACTGCCACACAGATCAGTGAGGATGGAGCTCATATTCACTGCCACACAGAACAGTGAGGATGGAGCTCATATTCACTGCCACACAGAACAGTGAGGATGCTGCTCATATTCACTGCCACACAGGACAGTGAGGATGCTGCTCATATTCACTGCCACACAGGACAGTGAGTTTAAAGTCTTATACAGCTCAAGAAACTACAGTCTGCTTCAACATACAATTTACATGCTTTAATTTCTACAGCGTCTTGTAGAATCGATCTCCGACAGTCGAAATGGTTGGGCACTGTTCATTCACTCGGTCCCCACATCCCTTAAAAGTGTTCCATAGTCATACTGGCTTAGCGCTTTCTCCTGATAGATACCTTACCATAGCGTGTTATAGTGGCTTTGCAATAATATAAGCACCCCAATGTACTCATACAAACCAAATGTATTTTGACCAGACCACACACTAGAAAGTGAAGGGACGACGACGTTCCGGTCCGTCCTGGACCATTCTCAAGTCGATTGTGTCGATTCTCAAGTCACAATCGACTTGAGAATGGTCCAGGACGGACCGAAACGTCGTCGTCCCGTCACTTTCTAGTGTGTGGTTTGGTCAACATATTTCAGCCACGTTATTGTGACTCCTCGTCTACAAACTCACTGTACCTTCTTATAAATAAAGACATAAATAAATATTTGCCTATAGCCAAGTCTAAGTGGCACAACAACAAGACATTGCATAGTTCGATTATTGCACCAGCCTTGCAAACATTGCATTAAATGCTGCAAGTTTTAGGCTTTTCTCCCAGGGCATTTCTTAGTTATTTCAAGATCTAAAGTACATTGCATTTTCTTGCACTCGTATACATGTGGTCAGTATGTAGTCTGAACACATATTAAATCGTGTAAGCACTTGAGGCTTCGTGTCTGATTTTTACATGTCTTACGAGACATAATGAAATCATGTCTTCATCATGTCTTACGAGACATGATGAAGACATGTCTACATCATCATCCAGATGACAAGTTGCACTGTAATATTGTTAAATAATAAACCCTTATTTTACGGGCAATAAACGTCAACGACTCACGTTTTATGTGAATTTTATTATTTGTTATTCGCATTTACACTAAACGACACAACCACCTGTCGCCTTCACTTTTAAGTCAGTTAATTGCTAAGAGGCACAGTGCGCTGCCTCGACACGATCGTGTTTGTCATTCATGTGACACCTCAAGCAACGATTGCTTCACTGGAATAGCTTCACTGTTCAGAAAGAGTACTGGAAGATTATCTAACACAATGCAGTTTCAGCCCCCTCATAGATTACTGGAAGATTAACACAATGTAGTTTCAGCCCCCTCATAGATTACTGGAAGATTAACACAATGTAGTTTCAGCCCCCTCATAGATTACTGGAAGATTAACACAATGTAGTTTCAGCCCCCTCATAGATTACTGGAAGATTAACACAATGTAGTTTCAGCCCCCTCATAGATTACTGGAAGATTAACACAATGTAGTTTCAGCCCCCTCATAGATTACTGGAAGATTAACACAATGTAGTTTCAGCTCCCTCATAGATTACTGGAAGATTAACACAATACAGTTTCAACCCCTCATAGATTACTGGAAGATTATCTAACACAATACAGTTTCACCCCCCCCCCC
Source organism: Procambarus clarkii (assembly GCF_040958095.1). Taxonomy (NCBI): domain Eukaryota; kingdom Metazoa; phylum Arthropoda; class Malacostraca; order Decapoda; family Cambaridae; genus Procambarus; species Procambarus clarkii. The sequence goes on along the minus strand of NC_091197.1, from coordinate 11,556,024 downwards.
CCCCACATAGATTACTGTAACACTACGTAATACAATTCAGTGTTCCATCACGTCGTAGACTACTGTAACATGATCTGAAGCAATGCAGTTACAATTGGGATCAGACTACCACTGAGAATGAACAGCCTCGCTGACTTGCGTAAGAGAACGGCCAGGCCAGGCCAGGCCAGGGCGGCGGGCCACGGGCCAAAGCAGGAATATCCCTGCCCGACAACTTATCACTCTTTGACACGGTGCAGGGGAAATATTGGTGGTGGGGGGATAGTGAGGAGTGTGTGGGGGAGGATTATGGAGTTGTCTCATGGTGTTCTATCTTCCACGCGGGCCAAACCGCGCGTTTAAATTATGTATTTTGCTGTCAGTTGCATATCAGTGAGTACGGGGAAGTGAGGTCTTTGCTCTTTAAGCTCCGCCTACTGCCATTTTGTACCTGGTTCAGGGTATGGTATGTGCTCTGTTTTGGTGTGTTTCACCTGTTTATCTTTCCTGCTGGTTTCCAGATATTAATAAATATATAACTATATTTTTGATCAGACCACACACTAGAAGGTGAAGGGACGACGACGATTCGGTCTTGTCCTGGACCATTCTCAAGTTGATCATTCATAATCAACTTGAGAATGGTCCAGGACGGACCGAAACGTCGTCGTCCCTTCACCTTCTAGTGTGTGGTCTGGTCAACTTACTTTAGCCACGTTATTGTGACTCATCGCCTGCAACTATATTTTTATAAGTATATCAGAATCTTAATATAAATATAAGTCTATATATCTTTCTTAAATATATCTAAGTCGATTACCAGCTTCCACTGCTGAAGAATTCAATTTTCCATTTTTTTTTTTAAAGTGGCAATCCTTATCAGGCAAAATTATTTTATTCAGTACTTCGTATGTAAGGATCATGTCTCCTCTGTTTCTTCTCTTGTCTGTGATTGGAAGATTATATTTCCTTGGCCTGTCAGCTTAGCTAAGTTCTCTTAATTTTAGTTTCATTTTTGTGCTTCACGAAGTACGGGTACGAAACGGGTTTTGGTCACTGGAAAGTTGAGATTTTGACTTCATAGTCGTTAAAAGTGGGGACCAAACAAGTGATAAATCCCGTTGTCGGGGACTGAAAGCCCGTAGTTGGGCCTATCAATTTCCCCTGAAGGTCAACTGTATTGCCTCCCCCCCCCCCCCCCCGCTGCTCCCCCCCCCCCACAACAGTTGCCTAACTCCCGGGCACCTATTTTACTAAAACATGAACAGGAGCATCAGATGAAAGGAAACATGCTTTAATAGAAAATACAATTCAGCGCCCTCGATTGTGAGTCGAGGACGCAGGCCACTGTGCTACACGACCCAGAAAATAAACAAAATCTGAAAATAACACCAAAATTAACTACAAAGAAAACGGTGTTTTCAGTATATATATATATATATATATATATATATATATATATATATATATATATATATATATAAGGCGTACCACCACTGGTGCAATGGTGGGGAACTTATAACCTCGAAAAAGGGAATAAAGAACATTCAGAGAAAAACTTTATTATTCATGGTTACATAGATACATAATATTCACATTTTGTAACAGTCATTTAAGTGGAAACAAAAGGAAATTTGTTTCCTAGAGGCTGTAAATTTCTTCTAGTTCCTGTAACGCCGGGGCAGGAACCGAGGATATAGTGGGCATTTCCTCTCTGAATGGCCACACAGACGCGCTAGAAAAGGAAGCTAGCTGCTCTAGGGTCTCTTGTTGTTTCGATGACCTTGGAACCCAGATCCTTGAGAAAAATCCTTGCATTACACCTCTTCAACACACTCATAAGTCATATGAGAAAATCCGTAAGAGCAGTGATGAAGAGTTGGAACCTATGCGGTGGGTGTTCCTACACCACGACAGGGTGTCAGGACTACAACCTGGAGTTCTACTGAACCTACGAAGGTTTGCTGAGGCTTCTACTGAAGCCGGAACAGGAGTCAACCTCATACAATGTTGCTATGGGAGAACCTATGTTCCAATCCTTATATCATGACGTGGTCTGCTTGCTAGAGGCGTGTGCCTGGGAACACCCGTTACACAGGTTCGATCCCTCATCACGGCTCCTACGGAGTTTCTGAATGATACAGTTTCGTTAGTGTGATTAAGAGTGTTGTTAGAGTGAGTTAGTGTAGCACTAATTCATTGTAACACTATACGGTGCGATTGTACATTAGTATTATTGTAAAGAAGATTATAGTGAGTAATACTTATACTGAGTAACACTTCCTACTGGTCGCTCTTGGTAACACTTTGTAACAAAATTTGATAAAGATAAAGCTGATGAAGGCGATGAGTCACAATAACGTGGCTACAGTATATTGACCAGACCACACACTAGAAGGTGAAGGGACGACGACGACGTTTCAGTCCATCCTGGACCATTCCACAATCGACTTGAGAATGGTCCAGGACAGACCGAAACGCCGTCGTCCCTTCACCCTCTAGTGTGTGGTCTGGTCAACAGTAAAGCTGATGATTACACCCGGAACCAAAAGGTACCATTCCAAGGAAATGCTATCTTGGTTATCTTGAGATGATTTCGGGGCTTTAGTGTCCCCGCGGCCCGGTCCTCGACCAGGCCTCCACCCCCATGTTAAACACAGGGAAGAAATTAATTAACTACGCTGCCACCATCCTGCCTCTCCATTAGTTATATGAAGCAATGAGGCAAGAAACATTGCTTGACTTGGAGAATCTTCTTTTTTATAACTGTCATTAATTACAGGCCGGTTGTTAACGAAACTATACACAGAGTTCTTAACACAACAAAGGGGAAGGGGGAGATATAATAGAGGTTTTCCAGGGGGGTTTTGGGGTATAAACATGGAGTAGGGGGGTGTAAACAGGGGTCCTGAACCCGTCTAAATTGGTCAGATCTCCCAACTGTGCACAGAAGCTGGAGATATCTCGTCTTTTCTAGGGCTGGCGGGAAGTACTGGTTTGGAGATAGGGTTTTGTGGATGAATTGTGTGAGCCGGGTAGCATTATTAAGTTAGGTGAAGAGGTTTCAAATGTAGATAAGATAGGTATATGAGATTGAAGGCGAATTAATAGTACGAAATCTGATTGGATTGTGTTATTATTCCTTCTGTAGTGCTCCCCTAATGTTTATGTTCCTAGATCAGTATGGAGACCATTCTCAAGTCGATTGTGAGACACAATCGACTTGAGAATGGTCCAGGAAGGACCGAATCGTCGTCGTCCCTTCACCGTCTAGTGTGTGGTCTGGTCAACATTCTTCAGCCACGTTATTGTGACTCATCGCCTGCATATAGATCAGTATGGCGTTGGTGTATATATACATTGACTCAGGTCCAGAGCCAGGAATCATCAAGCATTTACGCACCCATTTACGAAACCCATACATCTCTCAACAATTATGGCCGGTTTGTTTACAAAGTTTTAAGATATTTGAAGCGTCACAACCCAAGGTTATTGTTATAAACAACCTCGTATAGTGCTTCGGCGCTCACAAACTGCGTAATAATGGTAAACAAAGCCGCCATGATTGTTGAAAGATGTACCGGTTTCGCAAGTGATTGTGTGGATCTGATGAGATCATTCCTGGCCTCCTGTCACTAGCTCACTTGTGACAAGGCCAACCTGTCCTCCCACTTAATATGACGCCTTTTTGGACGGAACCCGACCAATCCGTTAAAAATGCGACGTGTTAATACAATTTAAAGTACCGTAATATAGACGTTTTCTATGCACTGGCCCTCGAAAGGTTATATAGATAGGTTAAGAAGTGGCAAATCAAGACTGAGTCATCATTTTGTGAATAGGCGAGACTTAAGAATTCTCATTTTCTTTGAAGTGGTTCTTAACTGACCAATGTTGTTAATAAGATTATTTTTGTTATTAATAAAGACCTCGATGGAGTGATGGAGGTCTTTATTAATATAGACTTCATTGGAAACCACCACGGGGGGCATCCTGAGGTCAGGATCCCACGGTGCAGGCCGGGATCCCACGGTGGGAGCCGGGATCCCACGGTGGGAGCCGGGATCCCACGGTGGAGGCCGGGATCCCACGGTGGAGGCCGGGATCCCACGGTGGAGCCTGGGATCCCACGGTGGAGGCCGGGATCCCACGGTGGAGCCCGGGATCCCACGGTGGGAGACCGTGATCCCACGGTAACAGATCGAATCCCACTGTGGATGTTTCAGTTCTCCCATCAGGAGGAACTAGCGAGGAACTTCGCATTATCAACAGGAACCTCTATGGCAAGTACCGAACAGCTTGATAATTAATACCGAAGAACAGGAACAGGGGTCTAGTAGACTGTACACTTGCTGCAGTAATTCCGAACAGCGATTCGAACAGAAGGAGTAATAATATAATACGAACAAGTGCTATGATGCTATTACCCAATAACAGCATTGCCACCAGGCGCAGAGATGTAACAAGAGAAAGGCAGGGAAAGAGAGAGAGAGAGAGAGAGAGAGATTACATTACTCACTACTTTACACGAAGAGATCATTTCTCTTGAGGTAAACATCATGGCTCACTCACCATACCCACACGTGTTGAAAGGAAGGTGAGATATATATAGTGTCTTGAGGGAGTTGTGGCTAACATCTTGGGGGTGCGCACTTCTCAGCGTTACCTTGAGCATGTGTGTGTGTGTCTTGTATGTGTCTCGGGGGTGCTCCTGTGTCACCCCCGCCGACATGTATCATCTTAACGAGTTATACTTCAGTCCCAAGTTGTTGCTGCTCCAGTAAGATGAGTGTTATACTAAAGTATACTAAAGATGCATTGAAACATGGTCCCCCTGGTCGTTAGACCAGAAGGTAATGGTACGCTTCACTCCCTCTCTCTTGTTTTGGTTTGGCAAAGATTACACACACACGCACACACACACACACACACACACACACACACACACACACACACACACACACACACACACACACACACACACACACACACACACCATGGATCTTTAATGAATCACTTATGTCGGGAGAATTGACCAATTGCTGGAATAGGGCAGATGTTGTACCGATTTTCAAGAAAGATGATAGGGAGGAGGCACTTAACTATAGACCTGTGTCACTGACAAGCATCCCCTGTAAAATACTTGAAAGAATAATTAGGCTACGACTGGTTGCACACCTGGAGAACGTTAGGTTTGTGAACAAACACCAACATGGGTTCTGGAAAGGGAAATCTGGAAATGAGTCACATACAAATAGGATATCAACAGCAGCGTACTCTACACTGACAAAAGATAGAACATCATTCAGAAACTTAAGTAAGGAGGCATTTAGGGAGCTTTACACTGCCTATGTGAGGCCAGTCTTAGAGTATGCCTCCCCATCTTGGAGTTCCAACTTGAAGAAACACAAAAGGAAACTGGAATAGGTTCAAAAAGTTTGCAACGAGACTCGTCCCAGCGTTACGAGGGATGGGGTATGAGGAGCGCCTGAAGGAACTGAATCTTACGACACTAAAAAAAGGAAGGGAGAGGGGGAGGGATATGATAGGAACGTATAAAATACTCAGGGGGATTGACAGAGTGGACATAGACGAAATGTTCACACGGAATAGTAACAGAACGAGGGGACATGGGTGGAAGCTGGAAACTCAGATGAGTCACAGAGATGTTAGGAAGTTTTCTTTTAGCGTGAGAGTAGTGGAAAAATGGAATGCACTTCAGGAGCAGGTTGTGGGAGCAAACTCTATTCATAATTTTTAAACTAGGTATGATAGGGAAATGGGACCGGAGTCATTGCTGTAAACAACCGATGGCTCGAAAGGCGGGATCCAAGAGTCAAAGCTCAATCCTGCAAACACAAATAGGAGAGTACACTGGAGTCAACCTGGCCGCAATCCTGGAGTATGCGGCCCCAGCATGGATCCTGTACCTTGTCAAGCACAAGACGAAGCTGGAAAAAGTTCAGAGGTATGCCATAGGGGCATCCATACAGGCGCCTAGTCTTCCCTCGTCCCATCTACACCTTGGGACACTGTCCAGTACCCCACCTGAATCTAACCTATCCACAACTCCTAGAAGTGGAACTCTTCATTCTGAGGACTGGACACTAGCGATGAGTCTGGTGATCTAGCACACCAGTACTAATGGACTGTCATATTAGACGAACTGGAAGAACCAGACACACAAACGCTGATATTATGACAATTAAGGAGAGTGAATTAACTGTGATGGTCACCAATGTAATATTATCGAAGGAATATTAAGTGATGCGAAGAGAAAGTATTCAGAGGAGGTGTGGCAGTGGCGGTCAAGAGAAACTGTACTTTTAATATATATTTTTATAAAACATACAACTCCAAGTACTGCGACTTGGGAATTATTTTACTGGAATGTCAGTGGTCGTGGCTGTGATCTACCGCCCTCTCCCAGGAAGCCACAGAAGAAGATTTAAGAATATACAAATTAGAAGAACGCATTAATGAAATAAATATCCTTCAAAGATGGGGGGGGGGATGGAGTCAGAAAATATCTGAGGGGAAATAACATAGGAAAGAGAACTCAGTGGTGAAAGAGACATAAAGACACAAAGACCTAACAGGTTAGGTTACGTCAAAGGTTAGGTTAGGTCAAAGGTTAGGTTAGGTTACGTCAAAGGTTTGGTTAGGTTAGGTCAAAGGTTAGGTTATGTTAGGTTACGTCAAAGGTTAGGTTAGGTTAGGTTAGGTTACCCCATGACGAGCAAAATCACAGTTGTCGGAAGACTCACACAACCAGTGATGGATAAGAGAACCAATAAGAGCATGGAGCCCTGGTATGACAATACCTGCAGGAAAAAGAGAAGCAAAAGAGATGCAAAAGAGCATGGAAGAGAGACTGCGAGCACCGGCGCGAATGAAATCCCAATGTATTCAAAAGGATCAGGAACAAGTGCACTTACATTAGGAGAGTAATATAGAGAGGCAGAGCTAAAATAGCATCGCATCCAAAGCTAAGGATCAACCTGTACTGTTCCAAAGGCAGTTTTTATATATATATATATCAAATACATTGAAATCTAATATTTCCTGACGAATGCAAATTTTAGTATTTGAAGCAATATTCTACACGTGATCACAATTCTGATCACCATTGATTGGGAGCCGAGCGGACAGCACACTGGACTTGTGATCCTGTGGTCCTGGGTTCGATCCCAAGCGCCGGAGAGAAACAATGGGCAGAGTTTCTTTCACCCTATGTCCCTGTTACCTAGCAGTAAAATAGGTATCTGGGTGTTAGTCAGCTGTCACGGGCTGCTTCCTGGGGGTGGAGACCTGGTCGAGGACCGGGCCGCGGGGACACTAAAAGCCCCGAAATCATCTCTAGATAACCTCTAGATAACTATTCCTCCGTGCCAACACCGAGACACCATCCGCCTCACCATCAAACCATCCCTACTAACATACTAACAGCCGTGTGTACAGCCCCCCCCCCCCCTAATAAGACAAGACAAGGCTCTTGGAATCACTTAAAAAAGAAACAGCGCCAAGTCTCATGTCAATTTTGAAAGTAGGTTATAGAGAGTCACACGTGGAGTTGTATAGGTGAGAGGCCGCCAGCTTGTAGCGTGGACAACCAGCTCGTCCGTATCAGAGTGGGCGTCACAGTCAACCCGTTCTCTCAACTATCACGCCGGTATGGGACGTTGTGGTAACCATCGTCCCTAACGCGTCCTACTATGAAAAAGTTGGCACTCGGGAAACGCCTCATTTTCTATCCATCGGTCGAAAGGTTAGGTTAGGTTAGGTTAGGTTAGGTTAGGTTAGGTTTGGTTAGGTTTGGTTAGGTTTGGTTTGGTTAGGTTAGGTTAGGTTAGGTTAGGACAGTGGCTGTGGAAATCGAGAGCGTGCAGGCTAGGTATCCTAAGAGAGAGAGAGAGAGAGAGAGAGAGAGAGAGAGAGAGAGAGAGAGAGAGAGAGAGAGAGAGAGAGAGAGAGAGAGAGAGATAGACAGGCGACCAGAGTTCTAGATAGAGGGGGGGCAGACAGCCAGGGGGGGCGGACAGACAGCCGGGGGGGGGGGGGACAAGACTGTCGGCCTCTCTCATAGTCACGCTGACGAGCTCCGCTGGTCGGCACCTCACCACAATTGGCCAATTTCGTTGTTATTGTATCAAGGGTGCTGTAAAGTGTGGGTTGTTGATCCTGGGCTCTTTCCTTCCCCTCTTCCACACTATCGTAGATGACAGGCTTCGATAACCCCTCTGATCCCTATGGGGTCACCTTGAAGGGGGTCCAATAATCCCCCCCGCCTGACCCCAATACTACAGAGACACATTGGACCCCACGCTCCCCTCCTCTGACCCCACGCTCTCTCTGGGGTCACCTTGGAAGGGTAAAGAGCCGCATCATCTGCTAGCGTCCCCCCCCCCCATCCCACCGGGCGCCTGGAACTTACTGTAGAAGTATTGAAAGCAAAATAGTTTCCTCGTTAATTGTGGTAAGTTTGAAGGTGTCATTTGAGGCGAGGTTTGTCTGGCGGCGTGTCACTCTCGTCACTTTACGACCTGTATTAAAAGCGGCAAAAATTGACCAAAATTGCCGTGTGTGTGTGTGTGTGTGTGTGTGTGTGTGTGTGTGTGTGTGTGTGTGTGTGTGCGCGCGCGCGCGCGTGCGTGCGTGCGTGGATGTGTACTCACCTAATTGTGCTTTCGGGGGTTGAGCTCTGGCTCTTTGGTCTCGGACTCAACTGTCAATCAACTGGTGTACAGGTTCCTGAGCCTACTGGGCTCTTATCATATCTACACTTGAAACTGTGTATGGAGTCAGCCTCCACCACATCACTTCCTAATGCATTCCACCTGTTAACTACTCTGACACTGAAAAAGTTCTTTCTAACGTCTCTGTGGCTCATTTGGGTACTCAGTTTCCACCTGTGTCCCCTTGTTCACGTACCACCAGTGTTAAACAGTTTATCTTTATCTACTCTGTCAATTACTTTTGAGAATTTTGTAGGTAGTGATCATATCTCCCCTTACTCTTCTGTCTTCTAGTGTCGTGAGGTGCATTTCCCGCAGCCTTTCTTCGTAACTCATGCCTCTTAGTTCTGGGACTAGCCTAGTGGCATATCTCTGAACTTTTTCAAGCTTCGTCTTGTGCTTGACAAGGTACGGGCTCCATGCTGGGGCCGTATACTCCAGGATTGGTCTTACATATGTGGTATACAAGGTTCCTGAAGGCAGTTCTGATGTTAGCCAGCCTCGCATACGCCGCAGATGTTATTCTTTTGATGTGGGCTTCAGGAAACAGGTTTGGTGTGATATCAACTCCTAGATCCTTCTCTCTGTCCGTTTCATGAAGGACTTTATCTCCCATTCTGTATCCTGTGTCTGGCCTCCTGTTCCCACTGCCTAGTTTCATTACCTTACATTTACTCGGGTTGAACTTTAGTAGCCATTTGTTGTACCATTCATTCAGTCTGTCTAGGTCATCTAGTAGTCTCATACTGTCTTCCTCCGTCTCAATCCTCCTCATAATTTTTGCATCATCAGCAAACAATGAGAGGAAGGATTCTATACCATCTGGAAGATCATTTACATATATAAGAAACAGTATGGGTCCACGGACTGAACCCTGCGGGACCCCACTGGTGACTTCACGCCAATCTGAAACCTCACCCCTCACAGTGACTCGCTGCCTTCTGTTACTTAGGCACTCCCTTATCCAATGGAGTACCTTCCCTTTTACTCCTGCCTGCATCTCCAGCTTTCGCACTAGTCTCTGGTGTGGCACTGTGTCAAAGGATTTCTGGCAATCCAAAAATATGCAGTCCGCCCACACCTCTCTTTCTTGTCTGATTCTTGTTGCCTGATCGTAGAATTCAATTAATCCTATGAGGCATGACTTGCCATCCCTGAAACCATGTTGGTGTTGTGTCACAAAGTTCCTTCGCTCCAGATGTTCCACTAGCTTTTTTCGCACAGTTTTTTCCATAAGCTTGCAGGGTATACAAGGTAGGGACACTGGCCTGTAGTTCAGTGCCTCCTGTGTATCCCCCTTCTTGTATATCGGGACTACGTTTGCCGCCTTCCAAATTTTTGGCAGTTCCCCTGTTGCCAGTGATTTGTTATACACCATGGAGAGTGGCAGGCACTGTGCTTCTGCTCCTTCCTTTAGTATCCATGGCGATATTCCATCCGGGCCTATAGCCTTTGTCACATCCAACTCTAGCAAAAGCTTCCTTATATCCCCAGTGGTAATCTCAAATTCCTCTAGTGGTGCCTGGTTAACTATTCCTTCTCTTATCTCTGGAACTTCTTGCTCTAATGTGAAAACTTCCTGGAATTTCTTATTGAGTTCCTCACACACTTCTTTGTCGTTTGTAGTGAATCTGTCTGCCTCTATCCTCAGTTTCATTACCTGTTCCTTCACTGTTGTCTTTCTCCTTATGTGGCTGTGCAGCAATTTGGGTTGAGTCTTTGCCTTGCTTGCTATGTCGTTTTCATATTGCCCTTCTACCTCTCTTCTCACCCTGACGTATTCATTCCTGGCTCTCTGGTAACCTTCTCTGCTCTCAAATGTCCTGTACTCACCTAGTTGTGCTTGCAGGATAGAGCTAGGCTCCTAGGCCCCCGTCTTCCAGACATTCTGAGATGGTTGGTGATTGATGATCGGTGGGTTATCTTGAGATGATTTCGGGGCTTTAGTGTCCCTACGGCCCGGTCCTCGACTAGGCCTCCACCCCCAGGAAGCAGCCCGTGACAGCTGACTAACACTCAGGTACCTATTTTACTGCTAGGTAACAGGGGCATAGGGTGAAAGAAACGCTGCCCATTGTTTCTCGCCGGCGCCCGGGATCGAACCCACAGGATCACAAGTCCAGCGTGCTGTCCGCTCGGCCGACCGGCGACCAATTGGGTGGGTGACAATTGGTGGTGAGTCGGTGGATTGTGATTGACGGTAGAGGAGGATTGATGCTACTGGGGTGCCAGGATGTTGGCTTTCTGGTATGTTTCCACTGTGGAAGGATCTAGAGGCGTTCACGGTGTTAATCATTGCCAGGACTGGCAGCCGAGTCCTTCCACTTACGGGTCTAGCTACTCGTTTCGTGATAGATCTCAAGTTTCCTTGGGATCCTTCCCTTTTAAGACCAGCCGGGTGGTGCAGTTGATAGAGCGACTGTCTTCCATGTCTGAGGTCATGGGAGATTCTCCCGACATATATATATATATATATATATATATATATATATATATATATATATATATATATATAATGTCACTATGAATAATTGAACCTGTGCCGCCAGGGGTTAACAGCGCTGGCGGCTATACAATAGTATTTATTTACTAGAGGTGGAAGAGAATGTCAATTTACCGAATATAAAATCATATATTTTTGAAGAATTTTCTAGTGGAATATTGGTTTTAAATTCTGGCATTTGGTATAAATCTGTGTATTGATATGCTGGAGGCTTTCCCAAAAGGTCACGTTGACACCCAGGGCAATTCAAAAGGGAAAAGAAAGCGTGAAATTGTTGAGGGATTTGTTCAGGGGGTTTCATATCGCCTCTCATGACCTGAAACTGGTGTTCGAGACATGTTTCGTAATGCTCGCCGACGTCTCGCGAGTTATTTTTGGAAGGCCTGGTGCTCTAGAGGTTACCTTGAGGTGCTTCCGGGGCTTAGCGTCCCCGCGGCCCGGTCATCGACCAGGCCTCCTAAGGTTACCACGGTGGATTTGTAGTAGTGAAGTGTTCTCGTGCTTCAGTGAAGGTGTTCTGCTCAGCATTCAAGGGATTATAATGCTAGATGGTGTGAAGACAGAGCACCTGTATAGTTATTGATTGATTGTTGTGCTAGTTTATTGTGCACCCCATACTCATCCTGTGAGCGGTAGCGCAAAAGCATTACAGAGGGCACAAAAAGTCTTTATCAGACCTCATCTTAGATTATTACATAAACAATTTCTTCTATCCTTCACACTTTATAGTTACAATGTCAGCTAGTTACAGAGAAAGTGCTATTACAAGAGCTACATATTTACAGTAAGTCATCATGTATAGTTAAGTCACCTGTGATCCAGGGCCTTCATGACTTTACCTTATTGCCTTACCAACGGTGTTAATAATAATTAACCTGCTCTCATCTAGCCCAACTTTACCAGCTCTAGCTAACCCTACCCCCAACCAACCCTAACCAACCCTAACCTAACCTAATCAATTCTATCTCACCCCTAAAGACCAAGGGCCAGATTCACGAAGCAGTTACGCAAGCACTTACGAACGTGTACATCTTTCCTCCAATCTTTGACGGCTTTGGTTACATTTATTAAACAGTTTACAAGCATGAAAACTTGCCAATCAACTGTTATTGTTATAAACAGCCTCCTGGTGCTTCCGAGCTCATTAACTGTTTAATAATTGTAAACAAAGCCGCCAAAGATTGAGAAAAGATGTACAGGTTCGCAAGTGCTTGCGTAACTGCTTCGTGAATCTGGCCCTTGTTGATGTAGGGACCCTCCCCCCCCCCAGGGTCCCCGGGGGGGGGGGGGGGGGAACGAGCTCGACCCATACACGTTACACTGATTTTTTCAACCTTTTTCTATGTCTCTAGTGACGAAACATGTGCATCTTTACACACTCATGGCGGCTTAGTTTGCATTGATGAAACAGCTTACGAGATGCGATGCGCCTCGAGGTTGTACGTGACGTTAATAATCTTTGGGGTTGTGATGTTTCCTGAGCTCGTTCAATAAGTAAATTGAAACAACCGTATTCGAGCAAAGATGTACAGGTTTCGTGAGTATTATTGCATTCTCGAACTTTATTTTCGTAATAAATGAATACAATTCTTTACATTTCCTTCGAGAGTGAAGACATATTCAGATTAAAACTTAGATGTTAAGATCTAAACAGATTAACATACAATTTGGTTTATGAGAAGAATATGGGTGAATAGAACTTGACGGATGACTAAAACTGAATATAACTTGACGGATGACTAAAAGTGAATAGAACTTGACGGATGACTAAAAGTGAATAGAACTTGACGGATGACTAAAAGTGAATAGAACTTGACGGATGGCTAAAAGTGAATAGAACTTGACGGATGACTAAAAGTGAATAGAACTTGACCGATGACTAAAAGTGAATAGAACTTGACCGATGACTATACGAAAGGTATATCGTACAAGTTCACTTAAAATTGACAACATCTTCGCTATACACACAAAATATACGCTCTTGTGATAATTTTCAATTGACAAGAGCTTCAATATTGGCTATAACTGGCCTACTGCTGCTGTCTAACTCCTGAATACCTATAGGTAAACAGAGGCATTAGGTGAAAGATAATTTTCCGCCAAATATTCCCCCCCCCCCCTCCTTCCTACCACGACGATCAACCCCGCAGTCCTCGATTCTGAGTAGATAACGCATCCTACTGCGCTACAAAGAACCCTTCAGTGTCAGACCTTGAAAAAAAAAAAAGCCAAGATTTCAGAATGAACTGTGAAAAGTTTGTGAAAGTGATTGGAATATAAAAGGCGAGCTATTTGTGCTCTTTTTCTTTTCTTTTTTTTAAACGAGTCGGGGCTTGACTTGGGGTCCGGGGAGGGTGGGGGGGGGGGGGGAGGGAGGAGTTCCTCAGGGGAAATTGAAATTATATTTACTTTGTTCTTAAAGACATGCGCACTCCGGCCGTTATTGATTGATGGGAGGTAGAATAGCCGTCACTCACACAGTCACTCACACCTCACACAGTCACTCACACAGTCACTCACGCACCTCACAGCTCACACAGCCACTCACACACCTCATAATGAGAGGAAGTGGAGATACACACACACACACACCACGTAAACAGTCCTACAGAAAGAACACCAGTGTTCTATGTTCTCCCGAGTGTTCTCTGTTCTTCACCCGAGTGGTCAGGTCTCACCAGCTAGAGGGCCTCGAAGAACATCACCCCCCCCCCCCTCACACACTGTCAACCCATTGGCTTTTCGTTAAAACGTCGCATTTTATACGTAATCTGTCAAACCTTCACAATGCGACGTATTAGTACAATTTGAAGCATTGTAATATAGACGTTTTTATACCTCGGCCTAGATAGATTAGGTGGGTTGATTGGGTTCATACGTGCTTATCCTTGCCTAGCCTGGCCTAGCCTGGCCTAGCCTGGCCTAACCTTGTCTAGCTTAATGAAAATAAAATACAAAATGCTGTTTGTGCTTTATATATCGTCTGCACGTGATTTGACATCATCATATGGTGTTTAGTACTGGTTTGAGACCCGTAGTGAAACAAGGTGATTGGTTAGAGAAGTGTTAAGGGCTGTGTGATACTTGGGGACCCCCTTCGTGTAGATCACATTGTTCAACACGGGGCGGGGCGCGTGACTGGTCACGCTGGAATAGACTATGAGGCTTCCTTTACTGTCTGGTAGACGGGTTTCCTTTACTGTCTGGTAGACGGGTTTTCTTTACTGTCTGGTAGACGGGTTTCCTTACTGTCTGGTAGACGGGCTTCCTTTACTGTCTGGTAGACGGGTTTCCTTTGCTGTCTGGTAGACGGGTTGCCTTTATTGTCTGGTAGACGGGTTTCCTTTGCTGTCTGGTAGACGGGCTTCCTTTACTGTCTGGTAGACGGGTTGCCTTTATTGTCTGGTAGACGGGTTTTCTTTACTGTCTGGTAGACGGGCTTCCTTTACCGTCTGGTAGACGGGTTTTCTTTACTGTCTGGTAGACGGGTTGCCTTTATTGTCTGGTAGACGGGTTTTCTTTACTGTCTGGTAGACGGGTTTCCTTTACTGTCTGGTAGACGGGTTTACTTTACTGTCTGGTAGACGGGTTTCCTTTACTGTCTGGTAGACGGGCTTCCTTTACCGTCTGGTAGACGGGTTTCCTTTACTATCTGGTAGACGGGCTTCCTTTACTGTCAGCTAGACGGGCTCGGAGGCATGCTGATCTTCCCGTCTCGGATGTCTCTTCTAGAAGTTCTCAGATTTGACGACTTTAGTGGCCTGAATGTTGGCATTTTCAACATTTTCTCCAACAAGCGATATTTGAGGTCAAAATATTTTTAAAACATTTCTGAAATTTTTTTTTTTAAACTTTTCTTCTCACACAGTTGGTCACTTAACCATAAATAACCGAAGCCAAGCCACCCAATTAAGGTATTGAGGTCAATGCGTAGAAAACGGGAAGATTGCGGCGCTTACGTTAATACAAACGTTACGTTATTTTTAACCGATTGGTCGCGATTTAGGAACAAAAATGTGGCGTACAGTGAACAAGGGGATCAGAGGCCAGATTCACGAAGCAGTTACGCAAGTACTTACGAACGTGTACATCTTTTCCTCAATCTTTAGCGGCTTTGGTTACATTTTTTAAACAGTTTACAAGCGTGAAAACTTGCCAGTCAAGTGTTGTTATTGTTATAAACAGCCTCATGGTGCTTCGGAGCTCATTAACTGTTTAATAATTGTAAACAAAGCCGCCTTGTCCTTATATCCCAGCTCCTTGTCCTCATATCCCAGCTCCTTGTCCTCATATCCCAGCTCCTTGTCCTCGTCTCCCAGCTCCTTGTCCTCATATCCCAGCTCCTTGTCCTCATATCCCAGCTCCTTGTCCTCATATCCCAGCTCCTTATCCTCATATTCCAGCTCCTTGTCCTCATATCCCAGCTCCTTGTCATCATATCCCAGCTCTTTGTCCTCATCTCCCAGCTCCTTGTCCTCATATCCCAGCTCCTTGTCCTCATATCCCAGCTCCTTGTCCTCGTCTGTTTTTCAAGTGCAATATTGTCACGCTGACTCAGCACTTTCTTCTGATAATTAACGTACCTGGCATGGTTGCCGGAGTCAGGTAATTGGTGTGGGTGGCTACGGCAAGAATGAGGAGCACACACACACACACACACACACACACACACACACACACACACACACACACACACACACACACACACACACACACACACACACACACACACATGCTCTCAACAGCCACGGTCGTCCTTGCTACAATAACCCACTAATTGTGTGATTTTGTAAACAGTGTCAAGTTCTGTATTGTGTCAAGATCCATTTGTATGGTGTCTCGATCTCTAGTTCAGTCTTAGCAGTGAATAGGTACCTGGAAGTTACAGCTGTGTGTGTGTGTGTGTGTGTGTGTGTGTGTGTGTGTGTGTGTGTGTGTGTGAGAGAGAGAGAGAGAGAGAGAATATTGGTTAACAAATCTTAAACAGCCCTAATAATTTAGTTGTCTTATTGTATGAATTAAAGCCGTAAAAGATCAGTGCATGTTCTTCATTTCAGCAATTTCTCCAGCTTTGAATGGTGCTGTTAGTGCGCAACAATATTCCACCCTAGAGAGCACTATAACGTCTTAAAAAGTACCATCATTGATCTGACATCTCTTCTTTAAAAAGGTCCTTGTTATCCAACTCGTCATTTGTCTTGCAGTTGGGACACCTGCTTTACTATGGTTCTTAAAAGTAAGGTCTTCCGACATTATTACTCGCAGATTTTTATATTACTGTTTTCTTTATTGATTTACGTGATTTACATCAGGTTTGCTGCTCCCTGTAATATTGTCTACTCTCGTGAAACTCCTTGTGTCATCTTGTTGACCAGACCACACACTAGAAAATGAAGGGACGACGACGTTTCGGTCCGTCCTGGACCATTTTCAAGTCATTCTCACAATCGACTTGAGAATGATCCAGGACGGACCGAAACGTCGTCGTCCCTTCATTTTCTAGTGTGTGGTCTGGTCAACATATTTCAGCCAGGTTATTGTGACTCATCGCCTTGTGTCATCTGCAATGGATGATATGGTTCTATTGAACAAATCCACAAGGGCCGTGACGAGGATTCGAACCTGCGTGTGATGGTTCTATTGTTTGTATATCGTTGTCTGTGTCCAATATGAGGATGAGACAAAGTATTGAGGACGCACAGTACCCAGGGAAGGGGAAACTGTGCTTTTCATGCTGGATGATTCGGATTTTACTGTGTCGCCTATTACTCTTTGGGTTCTATTTGTTAGGAAAATAAAGATACATCTTCCTACTTTGCCAAGATTTCCTTTTGTGCGCATTTTGTGAACAATAACATCATGGTCACATTTGTCGAAGGCTTTCGCGAAATCTGTCTTCCATGGCGTTCAAGGTCATGTCATAGTGGTTTAGTAATTGTGAGACATATATTCACGGGGCCCCTCGCGGCTGAGTGGACATCGCTCTTGGGTTGTAGTCCTAATTAAGGGGCCCAGACTCCATACACAGTTTCAAGTGTAAATATGATAGAGCCCAGTAGGTTCAGGAACCTGTACATCTGTTGATTGACAGTTGAGAGGCGGGCCGAAAGAGCAGAACTCAACCCACGCAGACACAACTAGGTGAATACATCGTGCCAGCAAGGGGGTCAGTTCGCCTGCTAACATAACTCATACTTTATTCTCCATTTCTAATCTTTTCCTTCAATATATATATATATATATATATATATATATATATATATATATATATATATATATATATATATATAGATATATATATATATATATATATATTTATATATATATATATATATATATATATATATATATATATATATATATATATATATATATATATATATCTCCATCATCTTTTCACTTGGGCTGGACGGTAGAGCGACGGTCTCGCGTCACGCAGGTCGGCGTTCAATCCCCTGACCACTCAGTTTAAGTGGTTGGGCACCATTCCTTCCTCCCGTCCCATCCTTAATCCTAATCCCTTCCCAGGGGCTATATAGTAATGGCTTGGCGCTTTCTCCTGATGGTTCCCTTCCCTTCTTCAACCCACCCACACCCTAAAAAAAAAGGTGGACCCAACCCCACTCCCCCCACCCCCCACCCCCGCTCGTGTTCAATTTTTAATGGTCTTACCGGCTAACGTTACGTCTCCCCCCCCCTCCCCCCCTCTCTCTGTCTCTCTCTCTCCCTCTCTCTCTCCCTCTCTCTCTCTCTCTCTCTCTCTCTCTCTCTCTCTCTCTCTCTCTCTCTCTCTCTCTCTCTCTCTCTCTCTCTCTCTCTCTCTCTCCCCCCAACGCGTGTACATCTGTGTGGCTGTTCCATATTTTCATTGTTCCATTGAAACTTCCATATTACCATTGTTCCGTTGAAACTGTTCCATATTCCCATTGTTCTTCGCCCTGGGAAGGAGGTTGTAAATCAACTTCTCAAAGTTAATTTAACATTTTAGTTGTCGCTTAAAGAATACTACGAATTCGCTAACGCACTCTCTAGGCCCGATAAAAGTGTCATATAAACTTTGCAGAGTTAATTATTCAACCTCGCTCCCAAGTGAACACCATTGGAAATATTAACTAAATACTTGTGCTAAAGTCGTTGTCTAACGCTGACCTTTTGCCCGGCTTGATTTAATTAAAGTTCAACCGATGTTAAATAAATACGTAATCAGATATGTTAGTATCGCGTTAAAATATATCCGATGAGATACAGAGGCACATTATAAACGCATCCGTTGTGTGTGTGTGTGTGCGTGTGTGTGTGTGTGTGTGTGTGTGTGTGTGTGTGTGTGTGTGTGTGTGTGTGTGTGTGTGTGTGTGTGTACATCATTATGTGGTGTCTCTTAAGATTTCAATTGTGGCAAAGATCTCTGTTGAGAACTGGTAAAATTGTATTATTCATATTTTGTATATAATCATTATTTGAGAAGATCTAAGATATGTGTAATATAGTACAGTGTATATATAATGATGACCAGACCACACACTAGAAGGTGAAGGGACGACGACATTTCGGTCCGTCCTGGACCATTCTCAAGCCGATTGTCGACTTGAGAATGGTCCAGGACGGACCGAAACGTCGTCGTCCCTTCACCTTCTAGTGTGTGGTCTGGTCATTATACTTTAGCCACGTTATTGTGATTGATCGCCTGCAGTGTATATATATATTTTTATATATATTATTCCATATTTTGATAGAGTTATAACCTACATTTCTTGTGTCTTTCAGTGGTGCGACTTCTGCTGAATCGCTGCCTGGAACGAGAACTCAAGTCTGACTAGCAGGCTAACCAAGGTACTCAAAGTCTGACTAGCAGGCTAACCAAGGTACTCAAAGTCTGACTAGCAGGCTAACCAAGGTACTCAAGTTCCTCTCCATGCCCCAATGATTCCATCCTTCCTGAAAGAACATATGAGTGCGGGCATTCACAAGGGAGCCGAGGATTCGTTACAAGACCGTACAAATATCGCCAACGAGACTTCCCCCCTCCTCCGCAAGCAGCTCTTGCCATTTTTAACAAGCAAACAGGATTCGTTGCATCATTACAAAGCTGTTTCGTGAGCAGCCAAACATCTCCAAGCTCTGTGAGAAGTTGTAATACTCAGTAGCGTAGTTAATAACCCATAATTCCCAATACGTAACTCGCCTCATCTGGTACCTGATGGTCAAGGCCTTGGTGCTGTTGTAACTAAGGAGAAAACAAAAGAATAGTTCAAGAAGATTAGAAAAAGAATAAGTGTGACGTTGTATTTCTATAATACAATTATTTTCTATACTGGCTCCCATACCAGTCCACAAAGTTCTTTTTTTTGGCCACCACTCGCCACAACCTTAACTACTGTGTGAAGTATTTCATCTCACCAATTTACCCCCAAACAAGCACTTAGCACTAAAGAACGAAGAGGAAACCCAAGCATGAGGTGAGGGCGGCTCGTGATCCCTCGAGCGCGCGAAGAGCCGCGAGTTCGGCCGAGATCGAAGCTATACAGTCCGGAGTTCGATAGACGTAATAGTGAGCTTGGATGTGAGTGACTTATAAGAGCTTGATGGCGCAGTTGTGGGTGTTGAGTGTGGCGGGCCTCGTCATCTTGTGTTCCCTGGCCTCTGCGGTCACTGCCCATCAGTTCCTCAGAGGTGAGTGGTGTTGACAGTAGTGTTCTTAAGTGTGATCCTCAAGGTTATTTAAGTGTTTTTCTTGTCTCTCTCTCTCCTATTCATTCCCATGTGTGTGGAAATAGCGACTTAAGTTTGCATCTCGCGGGATTTGTTTTTTTTTTCAACTTTCATTTCACCTTCAAGCCATGAAGAGTGGAGTTGACAGATATGACTGATGGCTCACAAAGGGAAGATAGCTTCAGGATGAGCTGGGACTCGACCCCCAAGAGTGTGTGTGTAGCAGATGCCAGCCTCTCACCCACTGAGGCTCCCAAAATGTACTTATGCTACATCGTTCTTATGGTAACGATGTAGCCAATTGTATATAATGTATAATGTCGTGATGGACCAATAGAAAGTAGACTATTGTGTTACAGAATTTGGACAAACCGGAAATTTTTATATATTTTTGTTGCTAGTGAAAGCTAAGCTAAGAGTGCTAACCATCCTAGGCCTAATGCACGCTGACTGAGGCCTAATGCAGTACACACACACACACACACACACACACACATATATATATATATATATATATATATATATATATATATATATATATATATATATATATATATATAGGGGTTAGCCATATATAGATAGGCTATAGGGGTGTGAAGAGGACTATTGCTAGCTAGCCTGAGCTATGTGTGTGGGGAATGGGTATGGGGAGCCGCAGCCATGTGGGTGGAGAGAGAGAGCGAGAGAGAGAGAGAGAGAGAGTAGAGAGAGAGAGAGGGAGAGTGGAGAGAGAGAGAGAGAGAGAGAGAGAGAGAGAGAGAGAGAGAGAGAGAGAGAGAGAGAGAGAGAGGAGAGAGAGAGAGAGAGAGAGGAGAGAGAGAGTGTGGGCGAGACGTCTGGAGAGGTGATGATGAGAGGGGGAGTGGGGAAGACTCACCACACATGACTTCCACATCAGGCGAGGGTCGGTGTACACACACACACACACACACACACACCACTACCTCTCTGGACCTCCACGCTCGTATTGTCTTGCTTCTCATTTCATTGGTCAGTTGGAAACTGCTGTTTAGGGTAGTTATACCTGTTGTTAGGGGTAGTTAGCTGCTGTTAGAGTTGTGAAATGTCAAGATTACAACGTGGAGGCAATTTTTATAAACTGCATTCAGTTGTATGATAAAAAAAATGTCTTTGTCACCTAATATATATATATATATATATATATATATATATATATATATATATATATATATATATATATATATATATATATATATATATATATATATATATATATACTTGAATTGATATGAAATCGTAAGACAACACTCAGGGACGGAGAGATGCAGAAGATAGCGTGTTGAAGACCCAGCGGAAGTATAAGGAGTTGTTCTTTCATCTAACAGAGAACTGACATAGGCAGGAGGAAAGTCTGAAAGATCTGGGATGACGTGAACATCATACCGAACGATATGTGTGTGTGTGTATTAGCGGCCGTGCAAGAATGTACCAGTCGCCAAAATCCATGCCTTTTTTATTTTTTTGCATCCTCATTATAGCTTCGATTTAAAGACATAAATATAGATTGTGCAACTCATGCAAGAAGTAGAGCTTTAAGGTTGATAAGAAAGAATCATGCAGTCTGGTGTATATATATATATATATATATATATATATATATATATGCGAACAAGCCTGAATGGTCCCCAGGACAATATGCAATACTCACACTCTGGGGTGTGAGTTTTCAGTTATATATATATATATATATATATATATATATATATATATATATATATATATATATATATATATATATATATATATATATATATATATATATTACATATGTGATTGTTTATCGGAGCGTCGTTGTAAAGCGTGGCGCCCCACATTTGGCCCAAGTCCTCACACACAACTAATGAGTTGGTGTGCACTGTGATTACTAATTGTCGAGTTAATAGCCGACTTTCCGGCCGTTAGTTACCTCATCAAGAGAAGCCAGGCTTCATTTTGGCGACGAACACTTGACTCTAAAATGGAATGGCCTAGTCTGGGAGAGATCTGAACGATGGCACTGTTGTGGAACTGCAACGGTGATTTGCAGTACCTTGCGCCGTTCCATCTGTCCTGTTCCATCTCCATCGTTCCATCACCACCGTTCCACCTACACCATTCCACCTGCACCATATCATGTTGAATTCCTCGTTCAGTGCAAAAAACTATCAAACGGAAGACTTTTTTTAAACATCTCGAAAACAGTAACTCAGTTATCTACTCGACAATTACTAAGGTAATCGCTGTCAACAGCCCGTCCTCGTTAGCAATTGGCCTAAGCTCATTGATGCACTCAACCGTGGACCTCTGATGTTTATACAGTGTTCTCTGATTGTGCCTATGGCACCTCTGCTCTTCATTGGTTCTATTCTGCATTTTCTTCCATATCGTTCACTCCAGTACGTTGTTATTTTACTGTGTAGATTTGGTACTTGGCCCACCAGTATCTTCCACGTGTATATTATTTGATATCTCTCGTCTTCTTTCTATTGAAAAAATTTGGAGAGCTTTGAGACGATCCCAATAATTTAGGTGATTTATTGCGTCTATGCGTGCTGTATATGTTCTCTGTATACCCTCTATTTCAGCTATCTCTCCTGCTCTGAAGGGGAAAGTGAATACTGAGCAATACTCTAGACGGAACAGTACAAGTGATTTGTATAGTACAACCCTTGTGATGGGATCTTTAGATTTGAAAGTTCTCGTAATCCATCCTATCATTTTTCTGGCTGCCGTAATATTTGCTTGGTTATGCTGCCTAAACGTTAGGTCGTCAGACATCATTATTTCCAAATCCTTTACATGCTGCTTTCCTAATATGGGCACATTTGATTGTGTATTGTTCCCTGTATTATGTTTAAGGTCCTCATTTTTACCGTACGTAAGTACCTGGAATTTATCACTGTTAAACATCATGTTATTTTCTGTTGCCCAGTCGAAAACTTTATTAATATCTGCTTGTAGTTTTTCAATGTCTTCAGC
The DNA here is from genome assembly GCF_040958095.1 of Procambarus clarkii. Classification (NCBI taxonomy): domain Eukaryota; kingdom Metazoa; phylum Arthropoda; class Malacostraca; order Decapoda; family Cambaridae; genus Procambarus; species Procambarus clarkii. The sequence goes on along the minus strand of NC_091197.1, from coordinate 11,533,119 downwards.
AGAGGTAATTTTCATGCTGATTTTTGTGTCATATGCAAAGGATGATACGAAGCTGTGACTTGTATTTTTGTCTATATCTGATATGAGAATAAGGAAAAGCAGCGGTGCAAGGACTGTACCCTGAGGTACCGAGCTTTTAACTGCGTTTGAACTCGATTTTATATGGTTGACTGTTACTACTCGTTCAATACAAAAAAAAACAAAGTCTTCTTTAAACAACTTGAGAACGGCAACTCACTTATGTGATAACCATCATTAATGAGGACGGGCTGGGTTGGTGTTCATGAGGAGGTGCGGGTTTATGAGTGAACTCATAAACCTTTACTCACACTTGGTGACGTTCCAACTTTTCGTTTTCTTTCTGTGTTCGAATCGCACCTCTGTATTCTAAAATATAAGATTTCAGGAAATTTCGGCTTGTTAGACAACTTGGCCTGTTAGGTACAACAGGCCATGTTTTATATATATATGTCGTACCAAATAGCCAGAAACGCACGACTCGGACTAGTATGCAAGGCCCGATTTGTCTACTAGGGAGAGTGATTTGCGGTGGTCAGGGTACTGTGTACGTTTAAGGGTGATCTTGGACGGCATTGGTTCGAATCCTGGCCGGGTCAAAGAGTTCATAGTGATATAATATATATAAATATAATGTTTGCGAGTCTGTGTGTATTTCAGTGATAATTTCTACAAAAATATATTAAGTATAATTTAGCCAGACTCAGATAATTATGTTCTAACTGAATTTATTTGAAAACTTCGGATTATTCATACATAATTCTCCAGCGAGCAGACATTCATAATCTAAAAAAAAAAAGGTGCAAAGTAATCCCCTTGTTAAGAGGAAGAACCACTTCAGCGTAATTGTAAGAGACTTTATCGTTGCAATCAGAGAGGAAGAAATTGGCAGTCGACAGGTAGGTCGACCAAAAAATGTTCTTATCGACACCGTGAACTCCTCGAGGAATTCGCAAGAGCTTCTCCAAGACCTGAGCTCGATTTTGGAGGTACCAATAGTAAATACACACAGAGAATACAAAGGGATACACAGGCTCCGTTACTGCGACTCTTGACAGCTAGTGGGCAAGGGATAGTGGTCGGGGTAATTTACAACCACCCAACCACCCGGACAGGAATCCCGTGATGACAACAACGTATGAATAGGTGAATTGCGGAGACTGATTGGAGGTGGTTGAGAGCTGTCTCTTCTTGGAGGTGGCTGAGAGCTGGCTCTTCTTGGAGGTGGCTGAGAGCTGGCTCTTCTTGGAGGTGGCTGAGAGCTGGCTCTTCTTGGAGGTGGCTGAGAGCTGGCTCTTCTTGGAGGTGGCTGAGAGCTATCTCTTCTTGGAGGTGGTTGAGAGCTGTCTCTTCTTAAAGGCAGCTGAGAGCTGCCTCTTCTTGAAGGCGGCTGAGAGCTATCTCTTCTTGGAGGGGAGGGGGGAGTATACATATGTATTCCCCTATGGTACTCAGGGGCGACAGTTCCTTATATTTAAACTGCTCCCCCGCCCCGCGATTGGCTCTCGTGCCCAGCTTTTTCGAATCTGATTGGATGAAGCACCACTGGCTTCCCCAGCCTTTGAATTCGACTTCGGTTGAGATTTCTTCAGAATATTCAACGAATTTTCGCATTACGGAGGCTTCCCAGACGTCATTTTCTATGACCAGGAAAGACTTGCCCTCTTTTTTTTTAAGTTTTTAAAAGAGGGATTTTTCTTTGTCCTCTCTGGAATGTAACTCTTGACAACGGTGGTAATTTCGTGTTTATATATTTTGACAGTTTTGTGTAGTAATTTAGGGAGCTTATTAGTGGGTAAGAAAGGTATAGGGGGTGAGAAATATTAGATTTAGAGGAGAAATTTGAGGCTTTTTTTTCATTCCAGCTTTTGTTAGAGTTGCTGTTGATTCTGTTTAGAGTCGTTGTTGCTTCTGTTAGAGTCGTTGTTGCTTCTGTTAGAGTCGTTGTTGCTTCTGTTAGAGTCGTTGTTGCTTCTGTTAGAGTCGTTGTTGCTTCTGTTAGAGTCGCTTTTGCTTCTGTTTAGAGTCGTTGTTGCTTCTGTTAGAGTCGCTGTTGCTTCTGTTAGAGTCGTTGTTGCTTCTGTTAGAGTCGCTGTTGCTTCTGTTAGAGTCGCTGTTGCTTCTGTTAGAGTCACTGTTGCTTCTGTTAGAGTCGCTGTTGCTCCTGTTAAGAGTCGCCCATGTGACTGTTTCAGTCGTGATTACTCTCTCTCTCGTATTGCTCATAATATCTATTAATGCTATGAGTATTTCTGTTGATGATTCTTTGTCTGTTAATGTATCTGTTTATAGAACCGTTAAGGCACCGTTGCCCCCCCCCCCTCGCCCACCATCGTTCACTCGCACACCTGAAAAGATATGTTGCAAATTAATAGACAGATATGTTGCAGCCACTATACTCTTGCATGCGGCTGGGTGACACTGCACTACATCAATAAACATGGAATAAACATCAATAAACATGGAATAAACATCAATAAACATGGAATAAACATCAATAAACAATATAGATCGAACCTATACAAGAGATTTGTTTTTAACTTTAAAACCACTTTAACCTCCTTTTATCTGAATTTACCCAGGTTTACCCAAGTTTACCTGAAGGCTATAGTGTCTCTAGTGGCCTCGACGGGTCGTGCTAAAGGTCCCCCAATATATATATATATATATATATATATATATATATATATATATATATATATTAGTATATTTTGGTAACAGTCTTTCCTGTAGACATATATTATTAAATATGACCGAAAAAGTAAGATTAATAATTCTAACACGAATTTTCTCAATCTTTCGTACATTACGCTTCACTGTTGGAGGTAAATCAAAAATCACTTCTCCAAAATTCATTTTTATTTCTAGTCTGACGCGACACGGGCGCGTTTCGTAAAACTTATTACATTTTCAAAGACTTCACAAATACACAACTGATTAGAACTTACGTATCTCTGCTATTATATCTACATTTGAGTGAGGTGGGAGGGATGATGTGGCATATAGTGATGTGGCATTAACACAAGACAGAACATGAGGGGATATTAATAGGGTATTAAAAGTATCAACACAAGACAGAACAGAAACAATGGGTATTGAATAGAAGTGTTTGTAGAAAGCCTATTGGTCCATATTTCTTGATGCTTCTATATTGGAGCGGAGTCTTGAGGTGGGTAGAGTATAACAACATAGGAATGTGCCTAAATGCCAACAGCGACTGCCCTGACAGGTACAAGAGGAGTGTTGTTAACGCATACGTCGACCGTGCTCTCAGCCACAGCTCAGAATGGAAGCAAGTCGACGAAGAACTCTGTAGGGTAAGGCAGGTTCTAGTCAATAACGGCTTCTCCAATGGTTTCATCGAAGACATCATAAGAAGGAAAGTGAAAAGCCATGCAACCTCTGAAGAGACAACTAACACAACACCTATACCCCCTATTAGACTATTTTACAGGAACTTCTTTTCCACAGCTCATAAAACGGAGGAAAGGGTCCTGAAAGATATTGTTAATAGAAACGTTATCCCTACAGACAAAAATCAGAGGATACAACTGACGATTTACTATAAAACCAGAAAAACGGCCAGCCTACTCATGAGAAACTCTCCAGACACAAAACAGAACGCTTTAAAAGAGACTAACGTCGTCTATGCCTTCAAATGCCCACTTGGGGACTGTAAGCTCCAAAAAACCCAGTATATAGGCAAGACAACAACATCTCTTTCTAGGCGTTTAACGATGCATAAGCAACAGGGCTCCATTAAGGAACATATAATCTCTTCCCATAACCAAACCATCGCCAGAGAAATCCTAGTAAACAACACAGAAATCATCGATAGATACAGCGATAGCAGGCGGCTTGACGTTTGCGAGGCACTACACATCAAGAAGTCAACACCAGCAATCAACAGCCAATTATTGCACAACTATATTCTACCCACCTCAAGACTCCGCTCCAATATAGAAGCATCAAGAAATATGGACCAATAGGCTTTCTACAAACACTTCTATTCAATACCCATTGTTTCTGTTCTGTCTTGTGTTGATACTTTTAATACCCTATTAATATCCCCTCATGTTCTGTCTTGTGTTAATGCCACATCACTATATGCCACATCATCCCTCCCACCTCACTCAAATGTAGATATAATAGCAGAGATACGTAAGTTCTAATCAGTTGTGTATTTGTGAAGTCTTTGAAAATGTAATAAGTTTTACGAAACGCGCCCGTGTCGCGTCAGACTAGAAATAAAAATGAATTTTGGAGAAGTGATTTTTGATTTACCTCCAACAGTGAAGCGTAATGTACGAAAGATTGAGAAAATTCGTGTTAGAATTATTAATCTTACTTTTTCGGTCATATTTAATAATATATATATATATATATATATATATATATATATATATATATATATATATATATATATATATATATATATATATATATATTTTGGGGGACCTTCTCAAGTCATGGGACGTGAGAAGGGTCCACGACGGACCGAAACGTCGTCGTCCTTTCACTTTCTAGTGTGTGGTCTGGTCAACATTTGCAATAATAGGTCTCACAATAGGTGTACACAGCGTTCGGAAGTTATCTTTGTCCCGGCTGGTGAAGGATATCCGGAGGATTGCCAGTATGGCGTCTGCTGCCCTCGTTATCCTGCTGATGTGTGTGTGCCTCTGCTGTTAGGTCTTCAATTATGTCCACTCCTAAGTCTTTATCTTTTTCTGAAGTTGGGAGTTGACTTCCCTTCATTCTGTACTGTATTTGTGGTCCTCTTGTTCCAGCTCGTATTCTCATAACCTTGCATTTGTCAGGGTTAAAGTCTAGTAGCCATTTCTCAGACCATAATTAGAGATTGTCTAATTGATCTTGTTATGCATCGCAGTCCTTCTCAGTTCTGATTTGTTAAATTAATTTAGTATCGTCAGCAGACACGCATAAGAATGAGCTTGCTTCATGTGTTACACTGTTTCCATATACAGTATTTCGAAACCGGTTGGGCCTTGAGGTACTCCACTCCTGCTCTCCTCGTACTATGACTCTCTGTCTTCCTTCTGGAAGGCACTCCTCCGCCTTCGGTACTCCTCTTCATTCACCAGTCTGTTTTTTTCGAGTTTGCATAGGAGTCTATGCAAACTAGTAAGGCAGTGTCTGGGATGCTCCCGGACGCAGGTTCGAATCCTCGTCACGGCCCTTGTGGATTTGTTGCATAGGAGTGATTTGTGGATTCACCTAGTTGTGCTTGCGCGGGTTGAGCTCTGGCTCTTTCGGCCCGCCTCTCGACTGTCAATTAATCAACTGTTATTAACTACTATTTTTTTCCACAATGTGTCTGTGCGTGTATATGTATCAGTGTATGAGCCTAGTGTCAATATTTCACCACCGGTTTTTTTTCGCTAGGTTTAAAATTAATATTTAGACAAGTTGAGTTTTATGCTAACCAAATATATACGAGATAGTTAACTTCCGCCATATTTTCTCGAGTTGGATAATGGGCCGTAAGTTGTCTTATCGTAAGTCGCTATAATGGGCCGGCAAATGCTCGGTATCGTTATCAACTACATACTTTGAATTTTTTTTTTTATACATAGTAAACATTAGCTTGTTCGCTTGGGTTGTATGAGAACTTGCCCCTAGGAGAAATGTAAAAATAAAGTGTATGTAAATTTTTAGATCTTCTAGACAAATATTTTGGGGCAGTGAAACGGGATTGAACTCTTGTTTGTGTCCCCCCCTGGACTCCACCAGGAGGCCACATTAGCACTACCGACTGAACCATGATGAGCTGCAAAACTGTCTGAACCAGAAATACTCTCAGGCTTATTTTGGTTTTTGGGTGTTATATAATGCGAGGATTAAGTCTTTTACCTTTGTGTGTGTGTGTGTGTCGTGTGTGTGTGTGTGTGTGTGTGTGTGTGTGTGTGTGTGTGTGTGTGTGTGTGTGTGTGTGTGTCGTGTATAATTAAGACTACATCTACGTGTGGTGCTGGACCGGTAACTGGTGGCCCGGTTCAGAATCACATGAGGTGCTGGACCGGTAACTGGGGCCCGGTCCACAATCACATTTACGTTGATTTTGACAGTCTTAAGGAGGGACCTGTTATATGTGTGGGGGGGGGAGGGGGAGGGATGTTGGAGCAGAGAGATCATGGATGTTGGGATCATTACCACGTCACTGATGCAGTAATCACGACAGCTGGTGTTGAATGGTCATGTGTCATAACTCTATGACACCGTTGGTCTTAAGTCGTGAGAATTGTGTCCCATACTAGCCAATAACTAATTTAATGGCTATTGGGGGTGACTAATTTAGTGGTTAACTTGATAACTCATTTAGTGGCTCATTTGATAACTAATTTGGTGGTTAATTGGGTGACTAATTTAGTGGTTAATTAGTTTACTAATTTAGTGGCTGATTTGATAACTAATCAGCTGCTTGTGGCAGGTGTTTGTGTCAGCTGTGGCGGGTGTTTGTGTCAGCTGTGGCAGGTGTTTGTGTCAGCTGTGGCAGGTGTTTGTGTCAGCTGTGGCAGGTGTTTATGTCAGCTGTGGCGGGTGTTTGTGTCAGCTGTGGCAGGTGTTTGTGTCAGGTGTTTGCCGTGGTGCCAACGAAGGTAACGTAGACCCGTGTTAAGGGGAGGTATATCACAGGTTAACGAGGGCCAACGACACTCACTGTGGCACCGTTTAACCGGTAATTGGGTCGTTAGTTATTTATTTCATTTACATGGGAGGTAACGTAAGGTAAGCGTGTTCTTGTTCTCGTTCTTGGTGGTGTTCTGTTCTGCTTGTTCCTTATCTTCCTTGTTATATCCCTTATCTTATGTGCCTTGTTTATCCTTGTTCTGTTATGGTGTCTTGAAGTTGTTCTCCTGACTCATCCTGACTCGTCCTATCCCACCCTGACTCACTCTATCCCATCGTGACTCACTCTATCCCATCGTGACTCACTCTATCCCATCCTGACTCACTCTATCCCATCCTGACTCACTCTATCCCATCGTGACTCACTCTGTCCCACCCTGACTCACTCTATCCCATCCTGACTCACTCTATCCCATCCTGACTCACTCTATCCCATCCTGACTCACTCTATCCCACCCTGACTTACTCTATTCCATCGTGACTCACTCTATCCCACCCTGACTCACTCTATCCCATTGTGACTCACTCTATCCCACCCTGACTCACTCTATCCCATCGTGACTCACTCTATCCCACCCTGACTCACTCTATCCCATCGTGACTCACTCTATCCCACCCTGACTCACTCTATCCCATCGTGACTCACTCTATCCCACCCTGACTCACTCTATCCCACCCTGACTCACTCTATCCCATCCTGACTCACTCTATCCCATCCTGACTCACTCTATCCCACCCTGACTCACTCTATCCCATCCTGACTCACTCTATCCCATCCTGACTCACTCTATCCCATCCTGACTCACCCTACCCAATCAACATACTCTATCACTCTCTATCAACATACACATACACAATATACATACATACATACGTATACACCATGGCTTAACCGTGCCTACCCATACTAGCCCCTTCACCGGAGGGCCCCCTTCATAACCCCCCCCCCCCCATTCAGTCTTCAACACCCCCTCCTCCCTCCACAGCCCCATCATAAGCACCCCTCTTCCCCCCCCCCCTCACTCACTTTCCACCCCCCCACCCCTATCTACTTTCCACAACCCCCCCTTCTAAAGTGCCTTCACAACACACCCCCTCTCCAGGGCCTCCAAGTTGGGTGGATGGCGACGGTCGGTCTGGACCCTGCCAGCCACCACAACCCATATCGCCTCGCTGGCCCCTCTCTCTCTCTCTCTCTCTCTCTCTCTCTCTCTCTCTCTCTCTCTCTCTCTCTCTCTCTCTCTCTCTCTCTCTCTCTCTCTCTCTCTCTGTCTCTGTCTCACTCTCGCAGCTGTGGGGGGCCGCGTGTCTAAACAGGTAATGGATATAAGAAACGAATGAAGTCTCAAGATAACCTCAAGAAGATAACAGGAAGGTGTGAGGGATATCAGGCATGGCTGTGCGCCAGGCCTTGGCATCCTGGAAAAGGAGGGGGGGTCTTGATGTGTAGCGGCGCTTTGCCTCCTCCTCCTCTTCCTCGCTACTCACACTTTTCACAGTGGCTTGAAACTCTGAATGCTTATCCCCACCAGTCTGGGAGGTTGATGGTGATGCATTGCTCTTTGGGGGATCAGAAGCGCCTTGTAATTCCTAAGGTGATTCACCGCCACACCTAATTCCCATTCACTCAGTGAATGAGAATATGGTGTGTGTGTGTACTCACCTATTTGTGCTTGCGGGGGTTGAGCTTTGGCTCTTTGGTCCCGCCTCTCAACTGTCAATCAACTGGTGTACAGGTTGCTGAGCCTATTGGGCTCTATCATATCTACACTTGAAACTGTGTATGGAGTCAGCCTCCACCACATCACTTCCTAATGCATTCCATTTGTCAACCACTCTGACACTGAAAAAGTTCTTTCTAATATCTGTGTGTGTGTGTGTGTGTGTGCGCGTGTGTATGTGTATGTGTGTGTGTGTGTGTGTGTGTGTGTGTGTGTATGTATGTGTGTGTGTGTGTGTGTGTGTGTGTGTGTGTGTGTGTGTGTGTGTGTGTGTGTGTGTGTGTGTGTGTGTGTATGCGTGTGTGTGTGTGTTTTTAAATTTTTCTGTAGCCTTGTATCATTAGGACCTTCAAGCGTCAATAATGCGATGTTTTTAATTTTCCTTAACCACCGCAATTCTTTACGGTGGGGTCGATAACGTGAACAATGTAGTTCATTCACAGGACACGTTGTTAATCTCTCCAGTTTCTCTCCGTAACAATTACAACTGTTTTTGACCGACCAGAAACGCACGAACTCATGTACGAAATTGCAGCACCAAAAAATATATATATATATATATATATATATATATATATATATATATATATATATATATATATATATATATATATATATATATATGTATTGAAGCACAACCGTTCCTCCTTTGCATACTCTTGCATTATTCGTCAACATTTTGATTAAAACACCACACACACACACACTTGGGCAGGAGGCTGTGCTCCGTATGGTTAGTATCTAACCCATGACGCTGAGAGCTGGCAGCATGGCGCCGTCCACTCTAAGGTCTAGCCCCACCTTTGATCTTGAGCCTGGAATACACTATACACACATCCAGTATATTTTATAACATGGGGGTCCACGGTCCGCGACACACGGCTTGTACACTGGGATGGCTGATGGTTAAGAGCTATGTATATCAGAGCTGCTGGAAGGACTCTTCCCACCAAACACACACCGAAACTACGACGTTGGTACAACGTTCGAACAAGTTTTAACACCTAACCAGTTATAACAACCAATATAGCAAGTTGTAACAACGGTCTAATACCTCATAAACACGTTAAGCCAAGATGTAACAACTTTATTACAAGTTGTAACAAGCGGAAAATAGAGACAGTTACGGTTTGTGTTTCCAGGGTTACAGCCTATCAGGATACGCGGAGGCTGGTCAGGACCACCGCCAGAATTCAAGGGAACAATGTGCCACAATTTGACCCTCACGACGGGTACTGGCACTTACATCTGCCTAAATTATCACCAGCTCAAATGAGGCTTTAATGCCCGGGACGCTATGGGTGATAGTGACTTTGCAGGAATGTCAAGATACCAGTGTTGAAGTAATCTCACCTGCCCATTGTATACCTTCTTGCAAATACAAATTATAATTATATCATTATAATGTATTAATTGGATAGTTATAATGCCTCGCCATCAAAACAAGGGAAAGGTTATATAGATCCTGTAATGAGCTCTCTCAGTAGATTACACTATATATATATATATATATATATATATATATATATATATATATATATATATATATATATATATATATATATATATATATGACAATGTCAGACCACGGAGGAAAAATGAAAAAGGAATTTCCTTAAGTACTTTCGTACTTCACTCCTTTTGAAGATGTATTAATTTACGAAAGTACTTAAGGAAATTCCTGTTTCATTTTTCCTCCGTGGTCTGACATTGTCATATATATATATATATATATATATATATATATATATATATATATATATATATATATATATATATATATATATATATATATATATATATATATATTTATATATATATATATATATATATATATATATATATATATATATATATATATATATATATATATATGTCACTGTAGGGCTTAACTGGACTCATAGGCCTATTATCTGGAATGCAACATTCCCCCGGATATAAAAAGCAGTGATTCAGATGTCATACGAAACAAAGGTGTTTCTCCTGTCAGTGTACGAGAAGTGAGAAGCCAGCTCTTAACTCAAAAGCAAAAGTAAGGAAATGATTGCTCATATAAACACATTGAATGAATAACCAACAAATAATAATGTCAATACAGAAAGCCTCATTATTAAATGAGAAAACCGTAGACATAGCAGTGATAAGTCTCAATGATAAGCTGCTAAAGGGGGGTAGAAATAGCCTAAGCTACTCTATCCCTTAGAGATGTATTTCTTTCTCGTCTTAATAAGCATACTTGAACTTGAATAGGCTGTTACAAGATCTGAACCTCTTGAGGATTACCGTATTTAAATGTGCTGCTCAATATAGTAATTCTCATAAATTATTTATTATCATTTAACAGTGAACACAACATCCAAGACTGGCGTAAATTCGACCTTGATTTAACGTTAATTTAACGTTGAATTGACGCTGCTTTTCGACACTGTTCCCACTGAGTTGTTGATAATAAGACTAAATAACAAGTAAACATGAACACACAAGCAAACAAATACCTTTTATAGTCACAAATAAACGGACACCCAAGTGTCGTTTATCCCTCCTCAATCAAACAAATAAATTCATATATACAACAAAGCATGTATAATACACGTACTATCACACCATCATCTGACATATGTATATGTATAACCCATTAATAATAATGGTCCCAGAGCCACTCTTCACCTCAGATTTGTAGACCTCAATAAACTCATTGAGAGGAGGAGGATGGGGGGGAGGGGGGAATATCCAGCCATTAGCTGCCATTTTTAAAAGGACCTGTTGCCATGACAACCTGGCGGCGTGTCCTTGTCTGATAGCGTCGACACTCCACGCTCTTGGCGGTAAATTCTCCGCTGCGTCATTCTCGTCGTTGTGGTAAGGTTCTCCTGAACTCTTCCCACAACGTTATGGTTTCTTCTTGAGGCTGCGTGTATGTAGTCTCCTGTCTTCGCTTCTCTGATCCTAACTTGTCCACTGGTTCTCTAAGACGGGTACTCCTTGACCACTAGAGACGCTGCAAACATATGTGGGTCTTTGTGGCTTGTAGGAATCGATGAAATTAAATGTTTTTTCCCTTGAAACTTTCTCCCATTGTCATTGTTGTGGATTCAGACCTTCACTGTCAGGCTGTCACTTCAGTGCTTCTATGTTCACTGGCGTAATTCAGTGGCCCAATTCATAGGCTATCACTCTTAAATGTTGCAGTGATAGTGTTGCGGGGGTAAGAGGGCTTCACTGTCTGGCACTGCACGCCTTAGGTTCTGCATAACCGAACCACGGGACTAGAACTGTTCACTTGGTGGTGTTGAGAACCTCAGGCTTGTTATTATGAGCAATGCTTCCTCGCTCTGGCTGTAGTTGTCTACAGCCTGGATGTAGTGAAGTAGTGGTCTCAGACCAATGCCACTCCTTAAGTCACGGCTGAATGCCTCGCCCCTGGCACAGCATTGACTTTTAGAAAATGCTAATCTTCTTTGGCATTCACTGCCTCTACCGCTCAAGTGCCCACGAGCCCTATTGCCTCTCATCTTAAAGTCTGTCTTCGTCGCACTGCGCTAAATCTTAGAGTTATGGAGCGCCTCGCAACATGACCGCTCTTGGACAGCTCTCAGGGCGCACTGAGACCGTGGGCCAATGAACTGTCTCACAACGCATCCCTCGGGAGTCACGTGACGTCAGGTCGTGCTCCGATTTGCGGGCCGATACGAAATTTAGCCAATCGGGTCACACATATCCGGCCCCCCCCTAGCCTGCCTGGCTTTACTCTGGTGAGCGCGAAAATCTTCCCTGAAGCGACGACGCTATTGGGCGTCATATTTGAAATTATCCAGCCGTTGAAATTCACAAATACCAAAATTTCACGAAAAATGTGCACCCTAATCTTAACTGAAGTAAAAGGTGTATGACCTGAAAGTTAGAAGAGGGGGCATATTACGTCGAAGGCATCGTAACTCCTCCCACCCACATCACACCATCAGGTGGGACACCTGTCCCACTTGTCCCTTTGCCCACACCTGATCCACCTGTCCACACCTGACCTTCAACCTGTCCCTTGACCCCTCTATCCACCACCATATCCACTTTCCTACCCTTCAGGTATCACAGTAGCCTCACGGACCACCACCACCACCATAATCTGTGGTTGATCCATAACCCCCAGTACACTATACACATTGTGTAGTGGGTTACGGTTGAGTCAGCCACAGGAGAGTGTACAGCTGTGCTGGTAGACACGAAGGGCTCGACAACCACCACAGGTGTACTCATCTTTTGGGGCCTTGCTAACCCATCATCACATATTTTTCCCATTCGTGGATACGAAATGGGTATTTCGTATTTCACGTGTGCTGGAGACGTGAGTCTGGCATGGACTTGAGGTTGATTGAAAGATCATTTAGAAAGCACGTCACCTGTCCATCAAAATACCTGTTTGGTATATCAATTCTGCAAGTGCAGTATGCCATAGGGGGGGGGGGTGGAATCCCTGCTAAATCTCTCGGTATACTTGACTAGTATAGATTAGTGTATAGAATGGATGCATACATATCAGTGTATGGCAAATGAGTGTATAACATCTTTTTTTTCCCTGTTGATGTCAACTTGTTCACTCGTGCGCTCTCTGGTGTATAATCTTTATACATTAAAGATTGTTCATCAATGTTCTTCAGTATATCGCAATGATGTATGTACATCAGCTTATCATAACTTACTTGGATGAGGTTCTGGGAGTTCTTCTACTCCCCAAGCCCACCCAGAGGCCAGGCTTGTGAGTGCTTGGTCCACCAGGCTGTTGCTTGGAGCGGCCTGCAGGCCCACATACCCACTACAGCCCGGTTAGGCCGGCACTTCTTGAAGAAAACTATCTAGTTTTCTCTTAAAGGCGTCCACTTTAGTTCCGGGAATATTTCTTATGCTCGCAGGGAGGATGTTGAACAACCGTGAACCTCTGATGTTCATGCTGTGTTCTTTACTTGTTCTATTCTGCATTTTCTTCCATACTGTTCTCTCAAGTATGTTGTTATTTTACTGTGCGAATTTGGCACCTGGTCCTCTAGTATTTCCCTCGTGTATGTTATTTGGCACCTCTCTCGTCTCCTTTCTATAGAGTATATTTGGAGAGCTTTGACACGATTCCAATAGGTGCTTTATCGTGTCTTTGTATGCCGTGTATGTTCTCTGTATTCTCGGTATGTGGGAGACAGCATATTGTAGCGTATACAGTACATCAACGAATGAAAGTGACAGATACACATCACCATATGGTAATGATGAGTGTGCATCAACCCATTACTCGCATTAATGATAACCGACAGTGCAGGATACAGTGATATCAATTAATATCTCATGACTGAGTGATATCGTGAGGGAGAGCGTTGGTGTATGTGTAGGAGAGGTGATTGGAGTTGGGCGGGAGAGATGAAGGTGGGGTTAAGGCGGTTAATGGTTGGAATGGACCATGTTCTGAACCCCGGGGTCAGAGGTAGAGACAGAGAAGGAAAGGGAGCTATAAGAAGCGCCAAGCTATTACGACAGGCGGGGCACCGCTCCTGTGCCGGGTAAGTCCACGACGGGCTCACCATAGCCCGTGCTACTTGCCCCCGCTCCTGTGCCAGGTAAGTCCACTACGGGCTCACCATAGCCCGTGCTACTTGCCCCGCTCCTGTGCCGGGTAAGTTCACTACGGGTTCACCATAGCCCGTGCTACTTGCCCCGCTCCTGTGCCAGGTAAGTCCACTACGGGCTCACCATAGCCCGTGCTACTTGCCCCGCTCCTGTGCCGGGTAAGTCCACTACGGGCTCACCATAGCCCGTGCTACTTGCCCCGCTCCTGTGCCAGATAAGTTACGGGCTCACCGTAGCCCGTGCTGCTTGGAACTTGTTCCGAGTTCCGAGTAGCTGAATCTATAACAACAACAACAACAACCATTACGACTATATAGCACTTGGAAGGGATCAGGATAAGGATTTGGGATGGGACGGGGGGGGGGGGAGGAATGATGCCCAATCACTTGTGGACGGTCGGGGAATGAACGCCGACCTGCATGAAGCGAGACCGTCGCCTATAATGTTATAACAGTAGTAAATTACTTTTAATCACAAACCGCTTTTGCTAGCGTATACAAGGCTCCTAATTTACAGAGATATTGTATAATACATTATACATTTACTGACAGTAATTTCGAACAGTGTTTTTGAACATGATTTTGTTCATGTTTGGGGGGAGCCGGTGGCTGAGCGGACAGAACACTGGACGCGTGATCCTGTGGTCCCGGGTTCGATCCCGGGCACCGGCGAGAAACAATGGGCAGAGTTTCTTTCACTCTGATGTCCCTGTTACCTAGCAGTAAAATAGGTACCTGGTTGTTAGTCAGCTGTCACGGGCTGCTTCCTGGGGGTGGAGGCCTGGTCGAGGACCGGGCCGCGGGGACACTAAGCCCCGAAATCATCTCAAGATAACCTATTTCAAGCTTTTTTTCGAACAAACTCAAGCTTTTTCGAGACAAATTTGCAATGAATAAACATTGAAGAAAAGGAAGCTAATCTCTAATTACGGGGGAAGGTTTCTGAGGACTTCCATCTTGCTAATTAAAATCTAATTTGGTTGGACACTAGATTTGATTAATTAATGAGATAATAATGGTTAAGTTAGCTTAAGACCACGTGACTTTTAGCAGATAAGCGGATAATATCACACAAACAGATAAGTCAATCTAATATATGATGTTGTTACAACTATTGTAAGCATTTGGAGCTGATTTGAAGCAGCTAGTTAAGGGTAATGAAGCAGTAGTTCAGTAGTTAAGGTTTTTTTCGCTAAAAAATATATATAATACTTCATTGAAAGATGATTACAACTTCCCTAGCACGGTATATACAGCATTTGCCAGGATGTATACACATCACTAGGAAGGTATATACATATATATATATACATTCCCGCTAGGGAGATATAAAGAGCATAATGTATACCACGGAAAATGAACATTTATAACATCAATGTCTAGCAGGAAAAGAACATTCAAGAGGACGTGAAAAATGTTATAGATTACACTGTTTTATTGAAGAACAAGCAGTGTTCTATGTTCAGAGACTTGGATAAGATGTTCAGACAGGAGTTTTATCCAAGTTATCCCATGTGTGTAGAGGTTTCCTGACACACACAGTTAAGAAAAACATCAAAACATTGATGTTTTTCCACTAGATTCATCCTCATATATAATTGACTTTAATAACAGCATCTGGCAAAGCATTTGATCTTACGTTTGATAATACGAAAAGCTTTTTCAAATTAGTGAAAAATAAATATACTCATAAGGAACAGAACTCCTCTTTCTTTAAAATAAAAAAAATTCATTATTATTGTTACTAATTTAGTAATTTTACTGTTTGGGAATTGCGAGTAATTAATAACATAATTCCAAAAGGTGCAACAAATGGTAAAACACAAATTATCAATTATAATCTGCTGCTTAAAATGACCCACGGACACGCGTGAGCTAATTGTTTAATAGCCAATTTTGGGCCCCCCATTCTCTGAAGGTGGCCCGCGACTCTATGCCTACGCGGGTCCTCAATAGACCTAGGAATAGAGGCCTACTGACCCCGTGGGAGAATAGTTTGCCACGCTAGGAACATGTCCTCAGCCTGTCCTCACACAACCCAACGTAAAATTGCAATTACCCAATTAAAAGTTCGCACGTCTATAGTTAGGCAAAACCGCCTCAAATTTGACGTTAGTCTGGTGGGGTGATTAAGGCTGTGACAAAACTACCCAACCATGCAGAAGGTATACTTTAGTTCTGATCATAGTTAAGGGATAAAGTATACACAAAGTGTATACAAACCGATGAGGAGGATATATATATATATATATATATATATATATATATATATATATATATATATATATATATATATATATATATATATATATATATATATATATATACCTCTGGTCACGTGACCACAAGTAATTTTGTCATCAAATGTAGACATGAAAAACCATATTGAGCTGTAATTATCAAGACTTGGCTCATAGGTCAATAATACCAGCTCCCACTGTAAACTCACACACCATAACACCAGCTCCCACTGTAAACTCACTCTCCAACAATACCAGTTCCCTTATACTCGTCACGATATCACCTACACCAGCCACCATGGCATCGTTGAAGAGTAATATTGAATTATATAAAGCATTTCAGTGTTAACAATTTATTCATTTGTGTTCCTGGCGCGGCCGGAGTTTTAATTTTTTGAAAGCTAGAGACGCGGCGGAAAAGTATATAAATTGTATATAAATGTGGTATATATAAATGTCATTATACAGCATTTCCAACCCCACTGTGTAAATAATGAAAGGGTATTATTATTAATCACATTTCCAATTAATACAAAAATATATTCGGAAAATAATAGATTGCAAAAAATTGACTTTGGTAATGATTTTCACAATATTTATTTTTTTATAATTATAGGGATTAAATTTATTATTTTACTGCAAAATTACGATTTTGCACCCAACACAAAGTTACAATTCCACACCAGAAGCAGTAATATACAATTAAGCAGACTTTCTTAATTCCAAATAGACTTTTAAGTCTTACAGAGACCATAAGTCTGGTCGTATTAACTGGACTTGTTGCCAGCAATCACCTCATCGTTCCATGACCCTTTACAGGTGATGATAAAACAGAAAATTCATTCGGGACTTTAAACTCATCAAAGTCCAATTTTTTTTTTGTACTAATGCACCTATGAGAAAATAAGTTGTAATGCTCTGTAAGGGTTCACAAAATAGGTTGTGATAGTCTTCAATGGTTCACAAAATAGGTTGTGATAGTCTTCAATGGTTCACAAAATAGGTTGTGATAGTCTTCAATGGTTCACAAAATAGGTTAAGATAAACTTAAAGTAAACAAAAGCTACAGACTTGGAAGCCAAAGATATAAGAAGAATTCATGGATAAATTTAAGCATATGGCCGGGTACGAAATGTATAGCTAATAGTATCTGCGGTACGAAATGTATAGCTAATAGTATCTGCGGTACGAAATGTATAGCTAATGGTATCTGCGGTACGAAATGTATAGCTAATAGTATCTGCGGTACGAAATGTATAGCTAATAGTATCTGCGGTACGAAATCTGCGGTTTATAATGACCTTGACTACGTCATAATGACAATAAGGCTGGTACTCGACCTCTTCTCCTAAGAACAATGAACCTTACGGTGCTGGGGAGTAGAGTCGAAGATGTTGTGGGGGGGGAAAATGGGGAAGGGGGGAGGGGTAAATGGGGGGGTGGGGGGGTATGGGGGGTACAGTCAGCGCTGCCAGACGTCATAACCCACAAAGAAATATCTTTGTGTTGTCTTACACACACAGACACACGCTGTTATCATTGATAGTTATAGAATTGAACTCTCTTGCAAGACGCTGTTAATCCTCTTTGGTGTCTGATATGGCTGCGGATTGCAAGAGTTTTTATTGTTGTTGTTTTCTTGGGTGGTTGCTAGGCAGTGTTCTCTGGAGTCATTGGTGTTCGCCTGATTGCCTCGTCTTCGGCTGGGGGGAGCAATCTTGACAACAATTCTGAATGGTGGATTTGGAAAACTAACGCGATTGGTGGTAATTGGTGTGTGTGTGTGTGTGTGTGTGTGTGTGTGTGTGTGTGTGTGTGTGTGTGTGTGTGTGTGTGTGTACTCACCTATTTGTGCTTGCGGGGGTTGAGCTTTTGCTCTTTAGTCCCGCCTCTCAACTGTCAATCAACAGGTGTACAGGTTCCTGAGCCTATTGGGCTCTATCATATCTACATTTGAAACTGTGTATGGAGTCAGCCTCCACCACATCACTGTCTAATGCATTCCATCCGTTAACTACTCTGACACTGAAAAAATTCCTTCTAACGTCCCTGTGGCTCATGTGGGTACTCAGTTTCCACCTGTGTGTGTGTGTGTGTGTGTGTGTGTGTGTGTGTGTGTGTGTGTGTGTGTGTGTGTGTGTGTGTGTGTGTGTGTCCATTATGCTCACGTAAATAAATCTTTGACGAATTCAAACGGTTTAAATCTTGCAAAAAGGCTGTCGACCAAGAGACAGAGTCGATTTATTCGCTCTCATTATAGGTTGAGAAGGCTGAATCATTAGAAGGTTAATTGGCTGTAATAGGTTGACGTCACCAGGGCGGGTGAGGCTGGTATATCACCCCCTCCCCCTCCCCCCCCCCCTCCTCCCATACAGCTGTATTTTTTTTAACTACAATTGAAACTACAGTGCAATGTTACTTAGAATGAATACCTTTAGACTTTTGTAGTTGCAGGAGACGCACTTGTAACACACACACTTACCCCGCACTTTGCCAGCGAATTGGTCTGAGTTCGAGTCCTGTCAAGGGAGAATTGGCTGAGCACCAATCCTTAACTGTTTAGCCCCTGTTCACTCAACAGTAACTGGGTACCTGCTTGTTCCAGGGAAAACTAGTAGGGTAAGGCTTAT
>NC_091197.1:11451756-11509256 GCF_040958095.1 Procambarus clarkii | reverse complement strand
AACCTTTTGACTAAACCTGCACCAGAACACCAGAAGGAATCTTATAGTGCGGTAGGTCATGGACTCTGATGGGTAGGGTCTTATACTTCACATATGTTGAATATTATTATGCCCACTCCAACCCTCCAGATATTACTGTATACGCTGGGTGCTGTGTGTGTCTGTGTGTGGGTTTTCCCGCCTGTGTGTGTGTCTGTGTGTGGATTTATATTTGTGTGCTTTATTTATATATATATGCTCGTTCGTAGGCAAGAGTGGGTTCGTAAATTACGGAAGTTGTCGGGAAATGATAAGACGTGCGTCCAGTGGGATGGGGGGGGATAGGGGGGATTTTGGGGGGAGGATAGTGAGGATTTGGAAGAACACTTAGATCGGTCTGGTTTATGTGTGTTGTCTACTCACAGTACTGTGATGGGGCAAACTTGTCTACTCATAGTACTGTGATGGGGCAAATTAGCCTACTCACAGGAGATTGATTGATGATAAAAATTAAACTACCCAAGAAGTGGCACGGGCATGAATAACCCGGAGCTCACAGAAGATGTTGTTGTTGTTTTAGACTCAGCTACTCGGAATAAAAAGTTTCAAGTAGCACGGGCTATGGTGAGCCCGTAGTGGACTTACCTGGCACAGGAACGGGGCTGTGACCAGTGGCTCTAGTCACAGAATTGTCGTTGTTTCAGATTTAGCTACTCAGAACGAAGTGTCCATGTAGCACGGGCTATGGTGACCCCGTATATTCACAGAAGACTGGGAGAGCTCATATAAGGCAAGAAGGGAAGTAAGGGGACAGTAGGTGATGGGGGGGGGGAGAAGGGGAGAAATAAAACATTAACACCAGCCTAGGGGGAAGAACTTGCGAGTTATTCATGCCCGTGCAACCTCTTGGGTGGCTTAATCTTTATCAGTCAATCAATCCAGTCGGGTGAAGAGAACTGCACAAAGAAGCACACAAAAGCCTGATATATCTATTGAGAAAATGTTTGGAGCAGGGCGGTAGTATCGAACTCGCTTCCCCCAGGTCACACCTCCCCCAGACGCACACTACTACCACCCACTGGACCACGACGTGCATGTGTCGTGTAGTGGGCCGGGACGCTGGTTTTAATGTCACTCATTCTCTGCTTAACTGGAACTATCTGTATCATGTGTTGGCCATTATACAAACATCTTTTGGCACGAATTAATCCGGAACGATACCTGGTTCTGGAACAGTGCATGTGTCTGTCCCTCTTTCCCTATTCGTGTTTACGTGTTCGTGTGGGCTGTTTGAAAGGCCTGTAGCTCCTGGACTCCGTCTTCCTTACTATCATCTGCCCTACACCGCGGGGTTAAAGAATTTTCTCCTCTTCTTGATTCTCCTTTTTTTGTTTTAGTTATCCACCTGTGTCTTCGCCCTCTGTGCGGTGTTGTCATGTCTCTTCTGCATCTCCTCCAGCGGTGGTGTCATGTCTTCCCTGATAGGTGGGGGGGGGGGTTCTTTTAAACATGTGCAGCAGCAATACAGTTTTGTTCGTGATTCAATTATGTTCAATAGAGTTGTTGTGACTGATGGCTGCAAACTCTATACATGATGTTCTTCCCTTTTAGGTCGTGTGTGTGGGACAGGTGTTTTTTGGGGGTTTAGTTCATGTGGGATACCTTGTGAGTCATGTGTGTGTGTTTGGTAGGTGTTTTGGGGGGTGTTTAGTTCGTGTGGGATACCTTGTGAGTCATGTGTGTGTGTTTGGTAGGTGTTTTGGGGGGTTTAGTTCATGTGGGATACCTTGTGAGTCATGTGTGTGTGTTTGGTAGGTGTTTTGGGGGGTTTAGTTCATGTGGGATACCTTGTGAGTCATGTGTGTGTGTTTGGTAGGTGTTTTGGGGGGTTTAGTTCATGTGGGATACCTTGTGAGTCATGTGTGTGTGTTTGGTAGGTGTTTTTGGGGGTTTAGTTCATGTGGGATACCTTGTGAGTCATGTGTGTGTGTTTGGTAGGTGTTTTTGGGGGTTTAGTTCATGTGGGATACCTTGTGAGTCATGTGTGTGTGTTTGGTAGGTGTTTTTGGGGGTTTAGTTCATGTGGGATACCTTGTGAGTCATGTGTGTGTGTTTGGTAGGTGTTTTTGGGGGTTTAGTTCATGTGGGATACCTTGTGAGTCATGTGTGTGTGTTTGGTAGGTGTTTTTGGGGGTTTAGTTCATGTGGGATACCTTGTGAGTCATGTGTGTGTGTTTGGTAGGTGTTTTTGGGGGTTTAGTTCATGTGGGATACCTTGTGAGTCATGTGTGTGTGTTTGGTAGGTGTTTTTGGGGGTTTAGTTCATGTGGGATACCTTGTGAGTCATGTGTGTGTGTTTGGTAGGTGTTTTTGGGGGTTTAGTTCATGTGGGATACCTTGTGAGTCATGTGTGTGTGTTTGGTAGGTGTTTTTGGGGGTTTAGTTCATGTGGGATACCTTGTGAGTCATGTGTGTGTGTTTGGTAGGTGTTTTTTGGGGGTTTAGTTCGTGTGGGATACCTTGTGAGTCATGTGTGTGTGTTTGGTAGGTGTTTTGGGGGTTTAGTTCATGTGGGATACCTTGTGAGTCATGTGTGTGTGTTTGGCAGGTGTTTTTTTGGATTAACTTCGTGTTAGTTCCCATTTGGGTCATGTGTGTGTGTGTGTTACTCGCGTTCTCAATGATGAAATGTGAAAGGGTTTAAACGTCTAGGAAGGAATACATTAAGATTTACCGAAGACTTTAACTCTCTAACCAATGTGAGGTGTGCTTCTTTACGCTGGTGCAGTGTTCTTCTTCACCAGGTCTTACTGGTGAGGTTACCTCATCTCACACCATCTTAATGTTACCTCTTACTGGCTCATGAATGCTTGAGTACACTTGGTGTTGAAGTGCCTTGAGTTACGACGCTCCGTAAAAGTGCTTTTCGATGTAATTTAGTCATTTTATGACGTAATTGCAGTGTCTTAATTTGTAATACATTTCTTCGCAAACGTTAATTTCGTGGTTGATGAGTTCTTGGTCTGTAAATTTTATAAGAAGTTTATTATGTATTTTTTTTTTTTTGCATCTCTTCTGATTTAGATCTTAACCCCCCCCCCTTCTCCCTCACTCCTTTCCCACGAAAAAATGCAATTAGTCCCTAAATAATAATTTAGGGAATAATTTTATTCCCTAAATTTTAGGGAATAAAAGAATTATTTTAGGGAATAATTTTATTCCCTAAATTTTATTCCCTTTTATTATTACCTTTTCAGTAAATCTTTTTAATTGTTATCGATTCTCAAATGATCCGTAATTGTAAACACTATTTTGGTTCGAGTCATTTAATACTTAAGGCGAGTATTAAATGATTCCCTCACTGAGCATGAAGCGACGGTCTCGCTTCATGCAGGTCGGCGTTCAATCCCCGACCGTCCATAAGTGGTTGGGCACCATTCCATCCCGCCGGCCCATCCCAAATCCTTATCCAGACCCCTTCCAAGTGCTATAAAGTCGTAATGGCTTGGCGCTCCCCCCCCCCCCCTCTGATAGTTAGTAGTTAGTATTCCATAAATGTTGTTTTGAACTCCCTACCAGGTGTAGTTACTCCCACCAGGTGAGCTTCGTATAGACATTAAACTATATTAGTATAGTTTGTATACATATTTGTATAGATAAATTGTGAGCAAAGATTTTCAGATATCTGGTTAGTTTTGAATTATATTCCCTAGTAAGTATACGATGTTCCCCTACCTCAGTGCCCCCCCCAGGGGCAGCGCCCGCTCCTGGGGCAGTTAATGAACAACCTGCCCCCCCACTAGTAACCTGTCAGTACCAGGTCCTGGCCGCCCCCTCCACCACAATACCAGGGTGGCAGTGTGTGTGGTAGTTTTAAGCGGGGAACCTTGGTGTCAACCATCCCGGCATTTCGTATAGTGTAGTACACCCCCGGGGGGGGGGGGACTACTGGGTGTAGTAGTAGTGGTTAGTGGTAGTAGTAGTAGTGTTAATGGTCATTCTCGGGGGAACACTTCCGTTGAGAGCCTTGATTGTGCATGTTTCCATAGGCCTCAGCGGCAGTGTTGGACTTTTTTAAGACGCACCCACATACGCGCACACATGCACGCACACACACACACACACACACACACACACACACACACACACACACACACACACACACACACACACACACACACACACACACACACACCTGGGCACGGCTTCCCCCGCCCCCCCCCCCCCCCCTGATCAGTTAAGGTTAATTGATGATACCTGTGTTGTTTGCTGACTAATTTATTCCCTGCCCAAGGTGTGGTGGTGGTGGGGGGGGGGGGGGAGTTATCCAGCATCCCGGAGAACAGACAGACATCCGTCATTAGTGAGCAGAGATGCAAGTCTCCCACACCTCGGCAGCCATCTTGGAAGACATTCTAAGGATGTCTTTGAAACCTCGAAGGGCAGGGAGGGAACCATCAGGGGGGAAGGGAAAGCGCCAAGCCATTACAAGTATATAGCACTGGGAAGGGGGGGGGGTCAGGATAAGGATTTGGGGGATGGGACAGGGAAAGGAATGGCGCCCAACCACTAATGGACGGTCGGGGGATTGAACACCGACCTGCTTGAAGCGAGACCGTCGTTCTACCATCCAGCCCAAGTGTTGAAGAGCTTCCTTGTATATCTTACTGCCTGGGTGAGCTTGTATAGGCTCTGGGACGCTTGTTGGGACATATGTGTGTGTCCCAATTGGACCCACTCCTTCCTGGGGGTGGAGGCCTGGTCGAGGACCGGGCCGCGGGGGACACTAAGCCCCGAAATCATCTCAAGATAACATACGACTGCTGGTACAGGTACAGTACCGGGTCTCACCACGTGGTAGGTGACCCAATCAATCCCACAGTGACCCGAGATTGCTCCCCCACCCCACCCCATGACGGGTGTGTGTGGGGGGGGGCGGGGGCAAGGATCATTAATCATGCCTACCACAGCCTAATCCGTTAACCACTTTCGGTACCTGTAAATTATTTCATAATCACGCGGGTTTTGTTTACATCAACAGTCAGCGAGCTCCGAAGTGCTACGTGATTGTTTACAACAACACTGACGCTGGATTGTGAACTTTCGGAAATCATGAACTGATCAATCAATGTAAACAAATTGGCGGTAATTAAGGAAAGGTGTAGAGGTTTCGTAAATTGGTTGGGCAAATGCTTCATAAGTCCACAGTAAGGGATTCGCAAAGAACTTACGTGACTACTTAAGAGATATGTTCTTTTGGTCTTGGTCGTAGCAACGTAGATGGTAGTTACTAGACAGCCTACGACCTCTCAACAGCCACGAGGTGATCCACAACAGCGTACGACCTCTCAACAACTACGAGGTGATCCACAACAGCCTACGACGTCTTAACAGCAAGGAGGGTATCCACAACAGCGTACGACCTCTCAACAACTACGAGGTGATCCACAACAGCCTACGACGTCTTAACAGCAAGGAGGGTATCCACAACAGCCTACGACCTCTCAACAGCCACGAGGTGATCCACAACAGTAACACCCTTGGTTAAGAGCGATGTCGTAACACCACTTCAGAGACTGAATTCACCAAATTCCAACAATAGGTATGTGAGGACACGGAGCTGGGATTGGACAGAGGAAAGGAATGGTGCCTAATCTTCTTTTGACTGCCGGGAATCGAACTCCGACCTGCAAGAATCAAGGCGTCGCCCAATACCGACCTGTCTGAGGTTGTTCCGTTGTTAGATATGAATATGGTCATGAGTTATGTAACTATAAGCAGCGGCTCGCCCTGGCATTTGTCCACAAAAAGATATATTTCCTTATTAAGGCCACTCCATAGCTCGCTCACTCACACACACGTGGGGATCCAGGGTTCGAGTCTCCTCTACTTATTAAGCTTATTTCCCAAGCTTAGAACTCTGAAGGTCTTTTAGAATTAAAAATAGGTGATGAATTGTAGAATTTGGAGTTAGTGGTGTATTATACAATTAGAAGCCAGTGATGTATTATGCAATTAAAATTTATTGATGTATTTTAGAATTAGAAACAAGTGATCATGGATGTTACCATTAGAAGCTAGCAATTTATTTTTTTTGGATGATAAAATAACGCTATGCTTTTGAATTTTAAAATAAGCGATTTTTGTTGAAATTAGAAGATATCGATATTTTTAGAATTAGATAATTACATTATATTTCAGAATTAGATGTTAGCGTTACATTTTAGATATATACGATAGAGGTGTCGTGTATTTATACACACAAATACACAGCCTGTGACAAAGCTATTTAGATTGTGAAATTATGGGAATCTTCTCTAACACGGTGGCTTTTTAACGGAATTGGGCCATACGTTTTCTATGCCTCGGCCTCGACAGGTTAGGTTGGGGTTGTTTGGGTTCGTACGTTAATTTCTTTTTGGGGGCAAAACAGTTGCATTTATGACGGAGTGGGAAATTGGGAGGATCCGGGCTGTTATATTTAGCATTCGTGGAGAGCTATTCTGTCTATATGATATCTTTGTTTTTGGATATCCTTTACCGTCAGTCACTGGGCTCTGTCTTCTCCCCCCCCCCTGTCAGTCATTGAGATCTGTCCTATCCCGTCAGTCACTGAGATCTGTCCTATCCTGTCAGTCACTGAGATCTGTCCTACCCCTGTCAGTCACTGGGATCTGTCCTACCCCCTGTCAGTCACTGAGATCTGTCCTACCCCCGTCAGTCACTGAGATCTGTCCTATCCTGTCAGTCACTGAGATCTGTCCTATCCTGTCAGTCACTGAGATCTGTCCTACCCCTGTCAGTCACTGGGATCTGTCCTACCCCCTGTCAGTCACTGAGATCTGTCCTACCCCTGTCAGTCACTTATCCCTACCCAGTATGCCATTTATGGCTACTGTTTACCTAGGTTTCACCCCTTCTCTCTCACTAACAAGTAGTTAGAGGCCGTGGTGAGAGGAAAGGAGGGGGAGGGGGGTAGGGGGAGAGAGGAGAGAGGGGGGGGGGGAAAGTAGGGAGGGGGGGTGGGGAAGGGGGGGGGAGGCCACCTAGCACTCAATCAGACGTCAATCAGCAGCACATTCAGACGGTGTAGGGGTAGTGGCAATTATGTTGTAGGTCAGTGTTGTTATTACCGCTCGTTAGCCGTCACCAGGGGCAACCATCACCACCACCACCACCACCACCACCACTACCACCACCACCACCACCACCACCAGCAGCCATGCAACCAGGGGGCCAGATTCACTAAGCTGTTCCGCAAGTACTTACGAACGTGTACATCTTTCCTCAATCTTTGACGGCTTTGGTTACATTTATTAAACAGTTTACAAGCATGAAAACTTGCTAATCAACTGCTGTTATTGTTGTAAACAGCCTCCTGGTGCTTCGGAGCTCATTAACTGTTTAATAATTGTAAACAAAGCCGCCAAAGATTGAGAAAAGATGTATAGATTCGTAGGTGTTTGCGTAACTGCTTTCGTGAATCTGTGAGCCAGCATTGCTTCTTTGTCAAAAACAAATTAGGTATGTTTATGGTTAGGCTGTATAGAGCTGCCAACCTTGCATATATATATATATATATAGATCTAACCTAACGTTACTTATCCTTATCTAGCCTATTTCAACCTCTCCTAACCTTAGCGAATAACTGTCCTAACCCATCCTATTGTAAACCAGGTGTGTCTTAACCTAACCTCTGATAGTTTGTTTTCCCCTTCTCTCACCTGTAACACCTGTATCGCCTGTGTCTCACCTGTATCACCTGTGTCTCACCTGCATCACCTGTGTCTCACCTGTATCACCTGTGTCTCACCTGCATCACCTGTGTCTCACTTGTATCACCTGTGTCTCACCTGTATCACCGGTGTCTCACTTGTATCACCTGTGTCTCACCTGTATCGCCTGTGTCTCACCTGCATCACCTGTGTCTCACTTGTATCACCTGTGTCTCACCTGTATCACCTGTGTCTACCTGTATCACCTGTGTCTCACCTGCATCACCTGTGTCTCACTTGTATCGCCTGTGTCTCACCTGTATCACCTGTGTCTCACCTGCATCACCTGTGTCTCACCTGTATCGCCTGTGTCTCACCTGCATCACCTGTGTCTCACTTGTATCGCCTGTGTCTCACCTGTATCATGCTGACTCACCTGTATCACCTGTATCTCACCTGTATCGCCTGTGTCTCACCTGTATCATACTGTCTCACCTGTATCACCTGTATCTCACCTGTATCGCCTGTGTCTCACCTGTATCATGTTGACTCACCTGTATCACCTGTATCTCACCTGTATCGCCTGTATCTCACCTGTATCACACTTGTATCACCTGTATCACACCTGTATCACCTCTGTCTCACCTGTATCACCTGTATCTCACCTGTATCACCTGTGTCTCACCTGCATCACCTGTGTCTCACCTGTATCACCTGTATCACACCTGTATCACCTGTATCTCACCTGTATCACACCTGTATCACCTGTCTGTGCCACTCCATGGGGGGGGGGTAATTACAACCTCTTGTTGTTTGATGTTGTTTGTTATTTTAGGGTTTATACGAGCTGGGAGACGCTGCGAGGTGGTTGTAAATCCCTCCCCAGGTTATAGTGTTCTCTTGGACCAGCTCTCATAACACTTGCGAGCTCGTAAACTGGTTTAGTGAATGTTTTTTAAGAAAGCCGCCATGATGGAGGAGAGAGATGTACAGGACTTTTTTTTTACCAAGTAGTTCAAATTTTCGACGTATTAGTAGAACTGAAAACAACGCAATAGTGACGTTTTCGGAACGTAGGTTTCAGTAGGGTTAGGTTTGATTGGTTGGTTTGGTACGTTTGGCGGGACACGGTACCATCCCCGACGGTGAAGCACGAGACCAGCGGTACGCTGCACCATCCGACGGTGAAACACGAGGCCACCTTGAGCCTTGGCACGAAGCTCTACTGTGCCAGGATCGATGCTTCCCTGCCAAAATGGTCTCCATACACGGCTCTGGTGGATGGGAGGGGGGGTGTAGCCTGGATCATGTACGTGTAGCTGTGTACACCGGTGTTGTAGCTGTGTACACCGGTGCTGTAGCTGTGTACACCGGTGCTGTAGCTGTGTACACCGGTGCTGTAGCTGTGTACACCGGTGCTGTAGCTGTGTACACCGGTGCTGTAGCTGTGTACACCGGTGCTGTAGCTGCGTACACCGGTGCTGTAGCTGTGTACACCGGTGCTGTAGCTGTGTACACCGGTGCTGTAGCTGTGTACACCGGTGCTGTAGCTGCGTACACCGGTGCTGTAGCTGTGTACACCGGTGCTGTAGCTGTGTACACCGGTGCTGTAGCTGTGTACACCGGTGCTGTAGCTGTGTACACCGGTGTTGTAACTGTGAATACTGAAATGTTGTATATGTAGTAGTCGCAAATGTAGTATATATATACTTAGTAGTATATATACATATATTCTTGTACATCTATATGTCATAATTTTTAGTAGAGTGAAATTTCGTTTTGTACCCAAACTGTCCCCAACATTTGCAACTGGAATGATTAGTAAACACAATTAAATAAAATTAATCCTAAAATATACCAAATTAATCCAACATTAAACCAATTTAAATAAAAAAATATACCAAATTTAACCTGAATAAAAAAAATTATATTTACCAAAATTAATCAAATTCCCCCAAAATTAATTGACCCACAATTAAAAAAAGCGCCATAAAAAAGCTAAATTATATTAAATTGATTTAATTGTAGATCAAAAGTAAACTAAATTATACCAAATATTATAATTTTACATATAATGTTTACACTTTATTTTTTTCCCCTCGCTGAACGGAAGAAAACGGAGAATAACGGAGGACTTTTATATTCCAGTTTCTTCACGGTTGTATTCACTTCGTTGGGTACTTGACCCTGACATATAAATGTAATATACGGGTTGTAGTAGACCTGTATTTAACACCAATAGGATAATTAGAGGCCTTTATACAAGTCTGGAGTAAGAGAGGGGGAAGGAAAGAAGTGAAAAAAAAATAGTTGGAGAAATGATGATATGGAAAAGTTAAGTTCGAGGACTGGACAAGATTGTGTCAACGGTGGAGGACTGGTCACGGTGACAACACCGTCCTGGCAGCCAAAATACAAGCATGATATACAAAATCTTCGCTAAAAGAATAGGAGAGATTAGTCTGACATGATTGACATGACTTGACATGATTGACGTGTAACTCACAGAATTGTTCCAACTCTGGAAAACGCTTGTTCGTCAAGGTTAATATTTGGGTCTGTAACATGTTGTCATATCTGCCGACACCAGCCACTCAAAGCGACGCATCCTTGCCACATGTTGCCATATCTGCCAACACCAGCAACTCAAGGTGTTTAACCGAATCACAGGTTTTCAAATTTGTCATGATATGCTCCTCATGCAGACCAAATGCTTAAGATCATCAAGATAACTGAGTTAATTAAGATAAGGGTAATCGCTCATAACCGTCGAGCTACCATCCAGCCCAAGTGGTTCAGTTGTCGGTGGTATGTACAGCGTGGCCCCAGGCCGGGGTCGGAAAGTAGAACTTGTGATACTCTCTACAGGTATGCTCCAGGTATACACATTAAAATTACTCATTCAGACTAAACAATTGTGACTGGAAAGTATATACTATTATGTATATCAGAAGTAATTTTGATGACGGGGCCACCTACGCTGAAATTTTGACGTGCGATTATTTCAATCTCAGCATATGTGCTTGTAAGAAATAATCTTTTAACATACAAAATAAAATTTCATGTTTTGTCTATGTAACATTGTTTTCTCTCAGTCGTTGAAAGTGAGAGCTTAACGGATATATTATCTAATTGTGAATCCTGGACAGGCCCCCAAAAAAAACATTTGTTCATAATCATCGACATTATTGCAATATTGCTTAAATTTAATTTCTCAAATTATAACTTTAATTTTTCAGGTATGTACTACTGAGCGGGTCGCCGTGAGTCATCTCAAGATGAGTATAGCATTCGTCATTATTATTTGTACTTATTGAAATTCAATAAATTCAATAATTCAAACGCAAGGAATCCCACCTTTACAAGCGTTTGATCATTACAGAAGGCCTAACTATGCAGTTTGCGTCACATAGGATTGAATACATATGCCTCGTTAAATGCTGGGATTAGCTCTATGTTAGGTTACAGTTTTTTTGTAGCTAAGATGCATATTAAGTTTAGTGGCAATACTGTAAGGAAAAATATTTATGAGCAGAAAGATCCTAAGTTAGTATAACTATATAGCACATGGAGGTGGTATGAGGACAAAACGCTGGGATATGAAGACAAGGTGCTGAGATATGAGGACAAGATGCAGGGATATGAGGACAAGGCACTGGGATATGAGGACTAGGCACTGATATAAGGACAAGGTGCTGGGATATGTGGACAAGATGCTGGGATATGTGGACAAGATGCTGGGATATGAGGACAAGGTACTGGGATATGAGGACAAGGCACTGGGATATGAGGACAAGATGCTGGGATATGAGGACAAGGTACTGGGATATGAGGACAAGGTGCTGGGATATGAGGACAAGGTGCTGGGATATGAGGAAAAGGTTCTGGGATATAAGGATAATATAGCAGCTAGGACGGAGGTTAGAGAATGCTGCTCAACCACTGATACCATCAGGGATCGAACCCCGACCCGTGCGTGAAGTAGGGGGTGTCGTCGACCGGTCCAAGTGGTTGGAAATACAAGACATATTCAAGACTTCACAAGCCTTACTGTACTAACAATGTAAGATTAACTTTGTATCTAACTGTACCTCCCCTTATAATATTTATTAGACCTATCACGGGCTCACCATAGCCCGTGCTACTTGGAACATTTTCTTCCAGGTAGCGAATCTTAAACAACACCAGTTAGACCTATTTGTGACAAGTTGGAGGCTTGAGAATGGTCCAGGACGGACTGAAACGTCGTCGTCCCTTCACCTTCCAGTGTGTGGTCTGGTCAACAAATTCTGACAAGTTGATTGATGAGAGTTGACTGGTAGAATGACACATATATACATTGTAAAGTCTATTTCTCCTGTGTCACATATCAAGATGTTCATTTCCTTAAGCTGTCTCAGTGCTGCCCGTGATTGGCTCCTTACCAGTCTGGAGTGATGAAAGGCTCTGTGGGAATTGCAATGTTGCCCCTTGGCTCCTTAGAACATTGCAGTGCATAGGTACATAATATTGAAGATTGCTGCTGCTGCTGCTGCTGCTGCTGTTGCTGCTGCTGCTGCTGCTGCTGCTGCTGCTGCTGCTGCTGCTGCTGTTGCTGCTGTTGCTCTCTGCTCTATGTCTGCTCGGTCGGGAGACTGTGCCATCCTGCTGGGTCTGTACACCTTAGCCTGGTAAAGCCCTGTACACTCTGTACTTCATTGAGGCTCAGTACACTCTGTACTTAACTAGGGAAGGCCCTGTACACTTATGTATTTCAATAGGGAAGGCAGGAAGGTTTTGCACACTCTAACCCCTTGGACCATCGGGGGATCGAACGCCGACTCTGCACACAAAAAAGACAAGCCATCGCTGCGCTGGCAAGTCCAAGTAGCTCGAGGAATAGGCCTTATAGCCATCCTCCAGTCGGCTGTTGAAGTTTGACCAGGATGCGTCAAGCATTTTTATGCAACACTTTACGAAACCTGTTCATCTTTCCTTAATCATCATTGCTGCGGCTTTGTTGACCTCTAATTGAAGAGTTTACGAGGTTGGAAATTCCACAACAAGAGGTTATTATTGTTATAAACAGCCTCGGAGTGCTGTAGCGCAGTGGGCTACACGTGCTGTAGCATAGTGGGCTACACGTGCTGTAGCATAGTGGGCTACATGTGTTCGGCTGGTTTAGCCCCATTGTGACGCCAAGAGTGTGTGTGTGTGTGAGCGAGATGTCTTTATCTCTCGTGCCTCTTGTCGCTTGGTGTAAAGTAGCCATCAGGTGACTCAGGCAACTGTTGTGGGTGGCATCTTCAGGAAGGTCGCCATGGTTTACTTAGAGCAGCCTCGATATAGGGGTTCAATAAGATTATCCTTTGATCTAAGGGGTTTTTATAGGATTACGGGCGTCAGTTCCAATTTTGTCTTCTACACGCCAAAAGCTGTTTTCGTGTTACATAAATCGAACATTTCCTGACATAAATGTTCAATTTATACACAAGTGTGTTAGACAGGAACATTTTTTATCGGGTGTAGAAGGGAATTGATGACTTTTTTGATGACTTGTTAAACATTTGTTGTTGGACAACAAATGTGAGTATTTAGGAAGTATTTGCTTTTTGTGAAGATGTGTTACAAATACATCTTCTTGCTTTAGAAGATGATTTAGAAGATGATTTAGAAGATGCTTTAGAAGATGCTTCAGAAGATGCTTCAGAACATGCTTTAGAACATGCTTTACAAGATGCTTTACAAGATGCTTTAGAAGATGCTTTACAAGATGCTTCAGAACATGCTTTAGAACATGCTTTACAAGATGCTTTACAAGATGCTTTACAAGATGCTTTACAAATATGAGTGACAAAAGGGATGTATAATACACTGATGTGATGTCTCGTCTCCAGAGTCAACATAAGGTGATTGGTGTATAATGAGTGTCTTGTGGATGATGTCTTCAGGTGTTAGGATGATGACTTAGACGTGCCTGGACGTCACAGCGTCCTAATCTACATCTCTCCGGTGTTGACAAGTGCTGATATGACGGATCTGTCTTGGATGAGTTAAGTCTTGAGATGAGTGATCTCTCAGTCCTCTTACGAACACTTCAAGGCTCTGGTAAAATGAAGGGGGATAACCACCCCCCCCCCCCTTTCTCCCCCCCCCCCCCTCACCCTTTTTTTTTTTTACTCAAAAATCACTTAGTTCTTCCTTCTCACATCTCATACCTTAACCTACTAGTTTTCCCCCTGGAACACAACCCGCCAATCGGTTTACAACCCTGTCTTCAGTTACTGCTGGGGGAGATCTCTCTCTCTCTCTCTCTCTCTCTCTCTCTCTCTCTCTCTCTCTCTCTCTCTCTCTCTCTCTCTCTCTCTCTCTCTCTCTCTCTCTCTCTCTCTCTCCTGCTGTCGCCTCTGCTCCTCGGACACATTCCAACTAAATGTCATTGTTAAATAAGCTTACCCAAACAAAAAGAAAAAAGCTTTGTTGTCAAGCAGTTTATGCGCTCGAGCGCCCTCGGGGATCGAGCGTGTTCAGGCTTCTGTTAAGGCATCACCAACAATTCCAAGAATGTTGGAGGTTCACCCACAGCACAACTTTATCGGCGCCACTCAAAATTTAAGAATAATCACATTTCTACAAAGTATATATCTATTGTAAGAATAGTTACAGCTACGGAGAGTATATATATATATATATATATATATATATATATATATATATATATATATATATATATATATATATATATATATACATATATATATATATATATATATATATATATATATATATATATATATATATATATATGAGTCACTTGGCCTTTCCTTAATTCTTATGTTCTTGTTTATGAGAATATACATATATGTTCTCTATATACGTCAATATTCTTATAAATGCTCTCTATATATGTGTCTATTCTTATTACATATACTTTCTACACATGTGAAATTTTTCATCACATATACTTTTAATATATGTGGATTATATATATATATATATATATATATATATATGAGCCACTATAAAATATGTCTAGCCTACGCTTGAAACAATCCAGTGATCTCTTGTCTGCTATATTGCTCGATAATTTGTTTCATAAATCAAGAACCCTATTTCTAAACCAGTATTTACCCAGGGCCTTCCGAAATCTAAACTAAAATAAAAAAAATATACAAACTGTACTGAAACCCCATTTAATTACCATGTATAATAATCTAAATAAAAATGGGATAAAGAGGATATATGTGTGTTTGGTTATTTACTTGTTTCATGTCTCATGAATAGGTCATGTGATGTATTTGCATAAATCCTCTTATTTTAGCAAAGTTTTTTTTTCAACTTAGGTCGACAACTTTCAACTTAGGCGAGAAACAATGGGCAGAGTTTCTTTCACCCTATGCCCCTGTTACCTAGCAATAAAATAGGTACCTGGGTGTTAGTCAGCTGTCACGGGCTGCTTCCTGGGGGTGGAGGCCTGGTCGAGGACCGGGCCGCGGGGACACTAAAAAGCCCCGAAATCACCTCAAGATATACTCAAGATATAGGTCGCCAAAGATATCATGTTTTTCAAAATCATTA
Source organism: Procambarus clarkii (assembly GCF_040958095.1). NCBI lineage: Eukaryota > Metazoa > Arthropoda > Malacostraca > Decapoda > Cambaridae > Procambarus > Procambarus clarkii. Next base: position 11,494,005 of record NC_091197.1, on the reverse strand, counting down.
ACTACAGAACCATCATGCATTATGCAAATCACTCGTCCCCTCCCCCCTTGAGCTGTATAAATTCAGTTATGTTAGGGTAAAGCCCCGAAATCATCTCAAGATAACCTCAAGATAATTAACCTCAAGGGTGTCGTCTTCATTGTGATGAGCGGTAGCCTGAACAAGATAATTAATCATGCTAATTAGACGTCAGATTCATTTGCGAAAAGAGGAACTCAATAGACTCGGTTTATTGCGCACGTCTTGGTCCGGTTGTCCCGTCTTTCCTGGAGCCTCCTATCTCCTTTTCCCAGGGGCAGACATTCTTCCCTGGGGCAGACACTCTTCCCTGGGGCAGACATTCTTCCCTGGGGCAGACACTCTTCCCTGGGGCAGACATTCTTCCCTGGGGCAGACACTCTTCCCTAGGGCAGACACTCTTCCCTAGGGCAGACACTCTTCCCTGGGGAAGACATTCTTCCCTGGGGCAGACATTCTTCCCTGGGGAAGACATTCTTCCCTGGGGCAGACATTCTTCCCTGGGGAAGACATTCTTCCCTGGGGCAGACATTCTTCCCTGGGGCAGACATTCTTCCCTGGGGCAGACATTCTTCCCTGGCATTCTATGTATACCATTTCTCGGTCAATTGTGAACCGGATGTTCACTTTAACAGCAGCAGTGAGTTTGAACATCGTGTTCACACTAAACATCGTGTTCACACTAAACATCGTGTTCACACACTCAAGCACCAGCGTGTTAATAAGATCACTATCATTACTAATTGTAAAGTTCACTCTGTGCTCTGAACCTCACGGGGGATACTAAAGGCTTTTTAAGAGCGGTTTGTCAAGTTAAAACTTTGTTCGCTAAAATGAACCAAAACGGCATTTAATCAGCGTTCGAATTTAAAACAGATATCATATTTTTAGTCACAATAGCGTGTCTGAAGATAACATGATCGAACCACACACTAGAAAGTGAAGAGACGACGGCGTTTCGGTCCGTCCAGGTCCGTTATCAAGTCCTGTAGACGCCATAAAGGGTCCAAGACTGACCGAAACATCTTCATCCTTTCTTCACCATCTGATATGTAGTTTGGTGAACAAATCCACAAGGGCCGTGACGAGGATTCGAACCTGCGTCCGGAAGCATCCCAGACACTGCCTTACTAACTTACAGACACTGCTCCCGGACGCAGGTTCGAATCCTCCTCACGGCCCTTGTGTATTTGTTCATTTGATGCATCACGTTAGTGTGATCCCTGTGTGTAATGTAGTTTGGTCATTTTTAATCGGATATTCAGTATTCTTTTGCATATACGATTTCCTCATTAATACCAAAGACACATTTCGTCTCAGTACGCAGGTTGGGATCGTATATGAAGATATGTGATGATATGTGTATGGCTCATTCATCCACTTCCCCCAGCGGGTATACCATTATTGATGAGCATATACCCTCCTACGCACGGATATACACACACACACACACACACAAAAGGTATATATACACGCACTGCTTCTCGGTGAACAGGCACTGGGAATTTCCTTTTGTCCTGGACTATGTTAAGGACTTAAGTATACTTGATGGTGGGTCAGTAAGCTGTTGTGGCAGGCTTCATATCCCTTCCCTGCGGCCTTAAGCTCTCACAGGAGAGACAGAATATATATATATATATATATATATATATATATATATATATATATATATATATATATATATATATATATATATATATATATATATATATGTATATATATATATATAATATATATATGGTTCTGGTGATATAGGTTACCACTGTTAATGGTTGGCTTGGCTTACCCTGCGAGCTCTTTCACTCTGAACGTTAAGCCAGGGATTAAAATTGGTTTTCGATGATCAGCTAACAAGGAGGGAACCCCATATGGGTGGCCCCTGAAATCTCTGCTTATTGTATCCCCTATTTCCTGGAATGGTGAGTGGTGAGTTGTTAGAGCTAAAAGGAAGGAGGGGGGATAGATAGAGATCTATTTAACAGCTATATAGGTCCTGTTCTGTTACTTAAAGAAAATGCTTCAGCAGTGATATGTTTAGTTCTGTCGCAAAAAAACTCCGCAATGATAGGTCTAATTCTGTCAGTCACATAAAAATACATCAGCGGTGATAGGTCTAGTTCTTTCACTCACACCAAAAAAGCCTCAGCAGTGATCAGGCCTTGGTCTGCTATTCACAAAGCCTTAACATAGACAAACTTGCATTTCTCGGCCAAATTTGGCGTGGTTCCCCCCCCCCCCCAACCTAAGCTGGTGGCTCTCTCTCTCTCTCTCTCTCTCTCTCTCTCTCTCTCACGTATCAAGTTAAACCACTTCGTAACTATAGAATAAAGTTTGAATGACTCACTGGCGTACGTTACAGAGATCAACTTGAGTGAATACGGAGAATGACTGAACTAACCTCATCTCCCCAAAATATATATGAAAAAACGACTCAGAAGGGCATACCAAAAAGCCATTCACGGATATTAAGACTCCGAGTATGTTAGAGATCACAAGGATTGAGAGATCATATTTGAGATTGAAAGGGATGCGCAAACGAGGGCAAATTTAATGTTTCTTGCCTGGTTACCTTGAGATGGTTTCGGGGCTTAGAGTCCCCCACGGCCCGGTCCTCGACCAGGCCGCCTCGTTGCTGGACTGGTCAACCAGGCTGTTGGACGCAGCTAGGGAGAAGCTGTGTGTGTGTGTGTGTGTGTGTTTCAGTTGCTACACTAACTTAGCAGGGAACAGTTGCCACACACACACACTCACACAGACACACACACCAAAGAGCCAGATCTCAACCCCCGCAAACACAACTAGGTGAGTACACACACACACACACACACACATACACACACACACACACACACACACACACACACACACACACACACACACACACACACACACACACACACTGCACTAGGCAATGATGTGGTGGAGTCTAACTCCATACACAGGTTTAAATGTAGATACGATAGAGCCCAGTAGGCTCAGGAATCTGTACACCAGTTGATTGACAGTTGAGAGGCGGGACCAAAGAGCCAGAGCCTAACCCCCGCAAGCACAAATAGGTGAGTACACACACACACACACACACACACACACACACACACACACACACACACACACACACACACACAGCATTATAATTTATTTTGAGGACATAAATTTATTTCATTTTAGCTTTTCATTTTAGCTTTTCATTTTAAACCACCTTCTGAATATTGCATTAACAAGTTCCTTTCAAACTCAAGTTTAAAGTGACTAAGGAGCGATTGCATCCGGCAAGAGACTCGATCAAACTCCCTTAAACGAAATTCCGATTTAACTTCACGCTGAGGCCAAAGGGAATCCAAGTTTTCCGGAGAGACGCTTCGGAACTGCATAGTGAAGCCTCTCATTAAGAAAAAGCTTCATATCGGCGCTTTGGGATTTTATTTTTTATTTTTTTCCTTTTATCCTCCTGCTGGTACCAAGGATATTGCGTCACGGCGGCGTGTCCTCTCCCTGTGAGGCTCGGGATCTTGACAGTATACCTTTGCTGTGGTGTTGTACTCAAACCTGTTGTGAGTAATGGCACTGACCCGTCGACACGCGATTGTCAGACTCGTTTGTGGTTGCGTGAGTGCCACGGGTGATTGAGTTAGTGCCACGGGTGGTTGAGTGAGTTCCCGAGTGGTCTTATTCTCTTTACTTGCCACTCCGTAAGACATTCAACTGTTTTGGCCTAACCAGAAACCTACGAACCCAAGCAACCCCCCTAGCCCACCGAAGCCGATCAGTACAGTCAATTAAACACATCATTTGTAGGAGGAATGGGGGGTAGGCGATTCCGTAAGAAATGCGACGGTGTGAGACGACTGGCTGCTTGAAGAGAGACTGAACTAACCGGACACGATAACACGTGTCAGATTCGCAGGGGGGGAATTGATAAGATTGATAAGGAGGACCGACACACAATCGACTTGAGAATGGTCCAGGACGGACCGAAACGTCGTCGTTGTCGTCCCTTCACTCTTGACATGTTCAGCATAAGACAAGATAGAACAGGAGAACAAAAAGGGAGTGTTATGCAGGTGAGTTACAGGAAAGAACTCTTTCGCCATAAGGATAGCGAGAGAGTGTAATGAACCAGAGACACTAACACCATTAATACTTCCAAAAGTGGATATCATACGACACAGGATAACGGGGTGGCATTGCCCTGTACAGCCGCTCTCGCTGGTAAGGCAGGGTTCAAGAGCTGGAGCTTGACCTCTTTAGTACATTTAGGTCAGCATATTTCACACGAGGCGCAAATGCTAAAGACAAAGAAAGACTTGCATACAGACTAAGAAAATCCCCTTTACACACACACACACACACACACAGACACACACACACACACACACACACACACACACACACACACACACACACACACACACACACACACACACACACACACACTCATGTCAACGACCCAAGAGAGGAAATTGGTTCCATATCAATGGTTGGAGGCGCTGTAAAACTAATGGGCAGAGTCAGGATAGAGAGTGAGAGAGATGCCTTGCAATCGGATCTGAACTCACTCCAGGAGTTGCCTGAGGACTGACTGCTAGAGTTTAACCCAGGCAAGTGTAAAGTTATGAGGCTTAGAGCAGGAGTGAAAGGACCTCTTCAGCGGACTGAAGTGGGGGAGACACTTTTGTATGAGAAGATGAGAACGATCCAGGAATAGACACGACTACACATCTTATACCAGAAACACACACATTAGAAGAATATGTACAGCAGTATATATACTGCTGTGCATATTCTGTTTATTTTCGAACTGTACAGCAGTTCGAAAATAAACGTTTCAAAGACATGTAACAAGGCTCGACCCCTGAACTTGAGCTACAAGGAAATCCCAAGGAAACTGACCCCTCACTTAACTGGAGAGGAGGAGAATAGTGGGAACATGTTAACGACATATAAGATACAAAGTGGAATTGACAAAGCAGCATTGCTCAACACTAAGAACAGCAGAACGGGAGGACATAGATGTGAGCTAGGAGACACAGTTCACTAAAAAGAGATGGTAAAGTCAGTATTAGAGACGTCACTAAGGGGGAATAGGTTCCAACAGCCTGGTTGATCAGACCAACAACCATGAGACCTGATCAGAGACCGGGCCTGCGGGGACGTTGACCTCTCGAAATCATCAACAGGGAGTCAACAGGTAGGAGATGTAGGAACTGAGTCATTGCATTAACTCAAGAGTGTTCCGAAGGCCAGGAGCCTAGCTTGTCCCTGTGAGCACATGGAGGTAGGCACAACTAGGCTAGCACCAGACGCACGCACGCTTAAGAAGTGACAGAGAAAACACCATTCTTAGCTTTAAATGTAATTATAATCTACACTAATAGGCTCTGGTATCTTCCCCTTCCTGTCTCTCTCTCTCTCTCTCTCTCTCTCTCTCTCTCTCTCTCTCTCTCTCTCTCTCTCTCTCTCTCTCTCTCTCTCTCTCTCTCTCTCTCTCTCTCTCGCAGCCGAGTGGACAGCGCTCCAGGATCGTAGTTCTAAGGGGCCCGGGTTCCATTCCCAGTCGAGGCAGAAATTAATTAACCGAGTTTGTTTCACCTGATGCCTCTGTTCACTTAGCTGTAAATAGGTATCTGGAAGTTAGACAGTTGTTACGGGTGCATCCTTGTGTGTGTATTCACCTAGTAGTATTCACCTTGTTGTGCTTGCGGGGGTTGAGCTCTGCTCTTTCGGCCCGCCTCTCAACTGTCAATGAAATGGTTCTACTACTATTTATTTTCTCACTCACACACACACACACACACACACACACACACACACACACACACACACACACACACACACACACACACACACACACACACACACACACACCTCACCACCAACCAAGCAGATACAGACCAGAAGTGAGTAATATAATGGGAAGAAAATATTCTGAGAGCTTTCCCTAGACACTGAGGCGACCTCTCTCTCTCTCTCTCTCTCTCTCTCTCTCTCTCTCTCTCTCTCTCTCTCTCTCTCTCTCTCTCAGCCTGTCTCCACCTCTCTCATTCACCCAACCCACCCCACAACCCTCTCTCTCTCTCTCTCTCCTTCTCCCTCTCAATGACTCCATTGAAACTCCTCTGCCAAACTGATGATGAATTCTCGTGTGATAATTAGCAGTTTATAACACGTTTGCCTTGGCGATAATGAAATATTGTGCCCCTGCACGGTCATCTGCACTCACGTCTCCAAATTGATTTGTTGCAAACCTACTGCTAGTATATATATATATATATATATATATATATATATATATATATATATATATATATATATATATATATATATAATATATATATATATATATATATATATATATATATATATATAATATATATATATATATATATATATATAATATATATATATATATATATATATAATATATATATATATAATATATATATATATATATATATATATATATATATATATATATATATATATATATATATATATATATATATATATATATATATATATATGAGGCCTGCCCCCCCTCCTCCTCCAGGAGGGGGGTGTGCTGGGCCACAGGGGGGAGGGGAGGAAATGAGAAAGGAAGAGGAGATAAGGAAGGGGGAGGAGATAAAGAAGAGGGAGATGAGGAACGGGAGGAGAAGCCAGTTTTAGAGGCGTACCCAGCTCCCATTTCTTGTGTGTGGGGACGTGTTTTTATGTGTATGTTTTGTTGGTGTTAGATGGAAAGGGCACAGACAGGAGTATTGTGAAGGGGGGGGGTGGTTGTAGTTGTGAAGGGAGTGGTGGTCGTGGTTAAAGGGGGGGGGGGGGGTGTTGGAGGTGGTGGTAGTTGGTGGTGGTTACCTAATCAACCTCGTCCTCTTAAAAATAACGTCGCTTTTCGCTGGTATGGCGCGCTATGGCCAAAAATGGACGTAATTTGAAATGAAATCGGCTCACGAAAGTGATGTGCTGTCCCGTTTTCTGTGTGAGTCCTCCGGCTTACTCGATTAAGTTACGAGAGGAAACTTTCAATTAATGGTTTTCATGACGTTTTGAAATTTTAGGAGAATTTCCTGCCCTCCTAACCTACCAGTGGACCCTTAACTGTTTAAAAAAAATCAGAAATATATTTTCAATGTTTTTTTTTTCATTTTCAAATTACGTCCATTTTCGGCCATACGGGCAAACGGGCAAATTGAAACGTAATTTGTTAGAGAACAGGTGCACGAGGGGTTCGGGGGGGGGGGGGAAGACGAGGGTTAGGCCTGGGTAAACAAATCCACAGGGGCCGTGATGAGGATTCGAACCTGCATCCGAGAGCATCCCAGACGCTGCCTTAATCGACTGAGCTACCACATTGTGAGTTCTGTGTGCTAGGTCAGGGTCATTTTTTGAGATATATACAAGAGTTGTTACATTCTTGTACAGCCACTAGTACGCGTAGCGTTTCGGGCAGGTCCCTGGAATACGATCCCCGCCGCGAAGAATCGTTTTTTCATCCAAGTACACATTTTACTGTTGCGTTAAACAGAGGCTACAGTTAAGGAATTGCGCCCAGTAAATCCTCCCCGGCCAGGATACGAACCCATGACATAGCGCTCGCGGAACGCCAGGCGAGTGTCTTACCACTACACCACGGAGACTGTATTAAATCTGGTACTGTATCATTGTATCTGGTAATTTTGTTTCCCTAACACTACGAGTGTTTGAGTTATGTGCTGCGGACGGCCTTAACGTTATCAATAAGAGTGACTTCCACGACTGCTTTTTATTTGCATTCATCTTCTTTATTACTCATTTTGACTACCGGTAATTATATTTTTCGACTCATTTGCGTTTCCAGCTTCTAGTTGTTTATTACTCTCTCAGTATCTTGTATGGTGGGATCATGTTCCCTCTGTTTTTTTCCTCTCTGGGGGGTTGTGTTATTTGGGTTCTTTAGCCTGTCCTCGTTGATCAGGTCTCAGGCGCTAGGCTTGTTGCTAACCTCTGCACTTTTTTTCAAATTTTGTTTTAGGTTTCACGAGGTTTGGGCTGTACGCTGGTGCTGCATATCATATGATTGGTCTAACATAGGTTGTATAGATTGTCTTGAAAGAGTCCGTATTTAGGTTAATAATTTTTGTCTAATATTTACTAGGTTTGTATATGTTCCTCTGGTGTAGGAAAGCATTCTCTTTCCGATCCTACTTAAAGCGTAGATCTATCCTGGCCTCCTATTTACCTTTTCCCATCATCATTACCTTACACTTGCTGGAGTTAAACTCTAACAGCCATTGTCTCCCTGGCTCCTGGAGTTTTTAACGTAATTTTCTACAGTGATCGTCGCTTCCCCACATTCCTCCACACACACATCCGTTGTTAAATGGGAATAAAGCAATTACACTGGAATCCAGCGACGAAGAATTCCACATGATCTTCAGTAATGGAACTGACCCGGTATTTCTGCTCCTGGATGCTAAAGCAAAAATTTGTTCAAATTCCTTCTTGTTTGGAACCAATTTCATTAACAACTTGTAACAGCACTTTTCCTCGAAGACTTGTAACGGCTTGGGCTGAGACCCTCTTAAGGCTGGTTATTAGTCGTGAGTCACTAGACATGAATTGCCTTGTTTAGAGGCTGTTGTGGCCCATGAACCACTTGGGATATATATATATATATATATATATATATATATATATATATATATATATATATATATATATATATATATATGCGAACAAGGTGTCTAGTGTTATATATATATATATATATATATATATATATATATATATATATATATATATATATATATATATATATATATATATATATATATATATATGCGAACAAGGTGTCTAGTGTTATATATATATATATATATATATATATATATATATATATATATATATATATATATATATATATATATATATATATATATATATTCGCCTTCATCAGAGCAAAGTAGAATGAAAGCGAATTAGTAGAATGTAGGCCTTTAAAGTAGAAAGTAGAATAAAGGCCTTCATTCTACTTTGCTCTGATGAAGGCGAATATATATATATATATATATATATATATATATATATATATATATATATATATATATATATATATATATATATATATATATATATGAGAAAGGCTGCAAGAAAACGCAAGCCATATATCAGTAAGAACTCTTAATAACCCGACCAGGATTCGAACTTATGACGCCCAGTATCATCCCCAAACGTACACGGAACTGTGCAAATCAGACTTTTGTCTAAAGAAAAAAAAAAATATTATTACTATTTTACCTTATAAGCCACAAGAAATGTGAGCGTGAAATTATAAGCCTCGGGTCATATTAATAAGTTTTGGTGCATTTTATTAAGCAATAAAATAAAGAGAAAGGGGAAATAAGGTTGTTGGGAGTGTGGCTCTTGTTGTAGCACCAACATGAACACATGAACAAATCCACAAGGGTTCGAACCTCGTTTCGAATCACAACCCTTTCAAGGGTCGTGAAAAGGAGGGTTCACGGCCCTTGTGGATTTGTTCATTTGATGCATTACGCTATTGTGATTAACTATATTGTGTGTAACTATAACATGTTGTATATTAGGGTTGTATATGGGTTGTGTGCTGTAGTGGTAGTTTCAACTGGCACTCTACACCTGTAATTATACTTGATTACACTGATAACAATGCCAGTATGTCGGTGAAAAGTACTGCCATTGCTAGACTTGTTCAGTCTAGAGAGTCAGAAATAAATAAATAAATAAATATGTTTATTCAGGTAAGGTACATACATACATACAAGTGATGTTACATTAATGGATTGATATATAGATAGAGCTAGTACATACAATGCCTAAAGCCACTATTACGCAATGCGTTTCGGGCAAGAGTAAACGGCAAAATAAACGGCAATTCGGGCAAAATGGAATGCCAGAGTTTCAAAACCTCATTTTCTGACGTTTTCTGCCTTAAACCAATCACTAACGGATCTCTTTCAATTTTTTCTAGTTCAGGTCTTAAGTCAGAAAATCGAGCAGATATGTGGACCTCTCCTCCGTCTCCCCCCACCCTCCTTCCTCTGGCCCTCTCCCTCTTAACACTCAGAGCTCAATCCGTTTTGAACGCGGATTGAAATTGAAATTGAAATAAGTTTATTGAGGTAAAATACACACAAAGGGATGAGGTAGCTCAAGCTATTCTCACCCCGTTCAGTACATCGTGTTAATACATACATAGACACACATCACAAACAATAAACATATTACCGAACATTCTGAGAGATAAACATATACATTTCCTCCTTTACACAAGTAGTATGGTATCAGACGTACACACAAATACTTTTATGACCTAGGTATACTGTATAGACAATTTGCAAGAGACATGCAGATAATTCAACAAAAAATTACATTCTTGGTGCAAAATTCTTATATCTCTCAAGAATATCATCAACCTTTCCTTTATGACACATCCAGGCTATTTGTTCAGGAACAGTCCTTATCTCAGTGTTTCTATATACATTAATCAACGGACAATCAAGAACATAATGGGCAAGGGTGTGAGACCTTAACATACCACATAGTTTACACTTCGTGTCATTGTCATGAATACCTAAAAACTAAAAAGCCCCGAAATCATCTCAAGATAACTTCAAGATAACCTATCCCATATTCCCAGTAATTCAAGTTCAAGTTCAAGTATGTTTATTGAGATAAGCAATAAATACATCTCAAAGGGATAGAGTAGCTTAGGCTATTTCTACCCCCCATGATTCCCAGTAATATTTGTACCCAAGCCTGAGCCGCATGTACACAGAGTCACTCAAAGCATTTCTCCTTTTACCATAAGTGAAATGGGTGTTTTGACTCACATGTAGTTGTTGCATGGTTTGACTTCTCTCATACATTATACTTCTCCTCTCCACTTCCGCCTGTGCCTGAATATTTCTGATTTTGCTTCTAACGCGGATTGGTTAGACATTTGCAACGTCCCGAACGTAATGTTGAACAACAGAGAACACCGCCATCTTGTTCTTCCTGCACTTGTGTTCAGGTGGTATTAATATTCATTTTTTCTTGTTATTAATGTAAATGTTTCTCTTAGTTAAAATACCAGTTTGTTTGATTTGTGTTAATTTTTATGTTTCATTTGTGCTTTAGAGTCTGTAATAATAAGTTGATGAGTCACAATAACGGGGCTGAAGTATGTTGACCAGACCACACACTAGACGGTGAAGGGACGACGACGTTTCGGTCCGTCTTGGATCATTCTCAAGTTGACTGATAATAATAAATTGGTAGGATTCTGTGTGTAAAGTTTACCCCCCGTGGTTTTGGGAGAGGAACGCCCCTAGACTTCAGGAGGGAGAGCGTGGACCTCTGGGACTCCAGGTGCAAACTCTGTGAGCAGGAACTGCGGCATGATCTCCCACACTACATCACTGAATGCCCAGTTATTAGACCATTCAGACCCGTTGGCATGAGGTACCTGGAGCTTTGCAATTACTTTATTCATTCTCGTGTATTCTTGAAGATATCCTCACTGTGCACCCAAAATTTGCCAGGGCAGGCTACTAAACATATGGCCCTGTATGACTAACCATCCTGCGAGATGGGGACTTTTAGTATCATTGCTATCTTATCACTCTTGTGTTGATGATATCCTCATAATGCACCCTGGAGTCTGCCAGTGCAGACTACTGATCACATGCCTCTGTATGACTAACCATCCTGTGTGATGGTTTTTTTTTAGCATCATGTAGCTAGCTTTTTGACACAATGTACTCCCCTTCATATAGTCTAGGGTAGCTGCACAAATGCAGATGTATCTAATGTGTTAATACAAAAAAAAATTGGACTCATACACACAGGGTGTGTGGTGTGTGCTGGTGTGTTACTCACCTCACTGTGGGAGAGTATTGACCTCCATTTATATCCAAGTGACGAACTGTAATTGTTATTAATCAAGTGAGTGAGTGAGTTTTCCTTGTTAGTGTATTATCCCTTTTTCCTGTGGTTTAAATAAATGTAATTCACGCCACTTTGGTTCTTTCTTGAGTCCCGCCAATGCAAAAATATGATACCGGGGAGCCGGTCGACCGAGCGGACAACACACTGGACTTGTGATCCTGTGGTCCCGGGTTCGATCCCGGGCGCTGTCGAGAAACAATGGGCAGCGTTTCTTTCACCCTATGCCCCCTGTTACCTAGCAGTAAATAGGTACCTGGGTGTTAGTCAACTGTCACGGGCTGCTTCCTGGGGGTGGAGGCCTGGTCAAGGACCGGGCTGCGGGGACACCAAAGCCCCGAAATCATCTCAAGATAACCTCAAGATAACCGGTTCCACGTGGTTACTCTTGTACTTGTAGTGCTTACAAATTCATATTGGTTCTCCATCTCTGGTTTAAAGTAGCGTGCCTATACTGTAAATAAGGTTGTAAACGGTAAAAAAAAAGCTTGTAAGTCGTGCTCTAGAGTATGAACTCACGAAACTCGTCCTTACTTTCTTATTTACAGTATAGATAGTTTCTTTGAACCAGAATTGGAGAACCAATATGAGTTTATAAACACTTCAAACACAAGACTGACCGCGTGGAGTCAATCCCATAATAAAGAAACATTTACATTACTAACAACAAAAGCTAAACTTTATATTACCAGTCTTTACATCGAGATATTGACTGCTTTATTTTTTATTATTTATTCAGATTATTATAATGTGGCATTTATGAGAGTGTGAGCAAAGTTGGCATTGTTTCTGGTCGTGGCCCCCGTGGCCTTGGGTCTGGCCCCTTGTTGTGGCCCTGGTGCCACCTGGCAGCCACACACTCATCCTCTAGGAGTGCCACCAACGCAGGACAATAAACCGGGCACTACCACACTCCTCCCCTCCGTCTTACAGGAAGACCTGGTTCAATAACGCTACAAGGCCACTGACCCAGCTCTCCCCGACACGTGGTCTCTCTCTCTCTCTCTCTCTCTCTCTCTCTCTCTCTCTCTCTCTCTCTCTCTCTCTCTCTCTCTCTCTCTCTCTCTCTCTCTATCTCTCTCTCTCTCTCTCTCTCTCTCTCTCTCTCTCTCTCTCTATCTCTCTCTATCTCTCTCTCTCTCTCTCTCTCTCTCTATCTCTATCTCTATCTCTCTCTCTCTCTCTCTCTCTCTCTCTCTCTCTCTCTCTCTCTCTCTCTCTCTCTCTCTCTCTCTCTCTCTATCTCTCTCTCTCTCTCTCTCTCTCTCTCTCTCTCTCTCTCTCTCTCTCTCTCTCTCTCTCTCTATCTCTCAATTTACACAGACACTCATTGAACATAGAAACTGTATTGGAGGGAACCTAATCATCCCCTCTAATGACTTTCTGTGCTTCCCCTCAAGGCTAAGGGCCCCTTTCTTTCAGCCAGAGGTGGTACTCCCTTATATATATATATATATATATATATATATATATATATATATATATATATATATATATATATAATAAATGTGAACAGAAATATAAGAATACATGACCTGGAAATATTTCGATAATTCATTCGACGCGGTTAAGGTCATTGAATAGAACAAATAAATAGATAGGTATCATATTTAAAAATTGTTTTAAAAAATCTATTAAAAATCGTACAAGAACTTGAATAACTATTTCGTTATTAAATTTTAATGAGTCTTCTGCACAACATGTTCAGTTTTAACCCGAGAATGTGTGCGTGGGCGCTGATTGGTTTATGTTGGCGTGAGGCACTTGGCTTGGTACCCTTGGAGAGGCACTTGGCTTGGTACCCTTGGAGAGGCACTTGGCTTGGTACCCTTGGAGAGGCACTTGACTTGGTACCCTTGGAGAGGCACTTGGCTTGGTACCCTTGGAGAGGCACTGGCATTCGGGTCATTAGCGGTAGAATGGCCCTCAATATCTCATGGAGTGGGAGCAGAGCCCTTCATTTGGATAGTGTGTCTTCGGTCCTTGTTGGTATGACACCCGTTGGAGCTAAGCTTCCTCGGCCACGCAAGCTTCCTCGGCCAGAAGTAGCCGGTAGGGGCAAGCTTCCTCGGCCAGAAGTGGCCGGTAGGGGCAAGCTTCCTCGGCCAGAAGTGGCCGGTAGGGGCAAGCTTCCTCGACCAGAAGTGGCCGGTAGGGGCAAGCTTCCTCGACCAGAAGTGGCCGGTAGGGACAAGCTTCCTCGGCCAGAAGTGGCCGGTAGGGACAAGCTTCCTCGACCAGAAGTGGCCGGTAGGGGCAAGCTTCCTCGACCAGACAGTCATGTGGCCTATGAGTCTGCAGCTATGTAGTGAGGGAGTGAGTGTTGTCAGTTTTTTTAGGACAAATAAAAAAGATATCTCTGATATCTTAATATCTGCTGGATATGAAAGATATCTTAACTCTGCTGGTAATTAACTCTTTCTCACTCCATAAATGTGTATACTCAACACAGTGTTTCACCCTCAATGCAGTCTTAACGCTTTGTTTTTTTAATACATAAAGTCAGTGTACAAGTTTCTCCCCCCTTTTGATGGATATTTTTGAGCAAGCATCTGAAAAATTTCTGTGAGGTGTTGAGCAGCATCCGTGGTCTGATCTCTGGGTGTTCTGTCATCATCTCGAGCATCTCTCTGTATCTCATACTCTCAAAATTTGTGGGAGCTTGATTATATAAAATCTTGAGAGAGTCTCCTTTCATAATTTTTCTTGGGATACTAGATCAACTAATTCCCCGTACAGTTTCCACAAGTTGCCCCATTACTTTAGGGTGCCTTAAATGGCACTTTTAGGTCCCCTTAAAAAGGGGGGGGGGGCAACCACAATTTGTGTTAATGGTCTACCATTGTTGGTGATATCTAATCTGTTGGCTTTGTCGAGGTTATATTCTGCTCAGTGAGTAGTGGTATGAGTTGTAAGGAAACTTGCCCAAAATGTCTTCAGCCGTCCGGGGATCGACCCCGGAACCATTCGGTTGGCCTGACCACTGAGTCAAAGGTCACTTAGGGGCCTCATCCCTGGTTAGAATCGCACTTTACCACCATAAAAAAACACTTTTCAATCACCTATGGTTGAGGGGTTAACAACTCAGTACACTACAAATTGGCCAACATATCCCCCATCCAACACATCCCTGTCCAACATATCCCTGTCCAACATATCCCTTGTCAAACATATCCCTGTCCAACATATCCCTGTCCAACATATCCCTGTCAAACATATCTCTGTCCAACATATCCCTGTCCAACATATCCCTGTCCAACATATCCCTATCCAACATATCCCTATCCAACATATCCCTGTCCAACATATCCCTATCCAACATATCCCTATCCAACATATCCCTGTCCAACATATCCCTGTCCAACATATCCCTGTCCAACATATCCCTATCCAACATATCCCTATCCAACATATCCCTGTCCAACATATCCCTGTCAAACATATCCCTATCCAACATATCCCTGACCCTATCCAGTGTGGACACAGGAAACATCCCGTCCTCATAATACGTCCCGTTTTCTGTTCGTGAGTCCTGTGGTAGGTTAGGATAAATCCACTTTAATACAACAGTTTCTTGACGTTGAGGAAACCTTAGGAGGACGGACTGCTAGAAAATGTATATATTTTGGCTAGTATTGTATAAATGAATTCCACGTCTGTGGTAGGGGAAAAAAAAATCATTATCGTAACAGTGACAATGTTCACTATCGCCTTTCTTTCAGGCCTTAACATAGCGGAAGCTCACAATGAAATCACAATTACGTGATGTAGCTACGAGAAAATATTGAAGCCGTACAATGGGATCGAACCCTCGTTACTGGGCGCATCAAGGCACACGCATCACCATTACGGTATAGCGCGTTCGTCCGAGGCGTTCAGGGAAGCAGGTTCGATCCGATTAGGCAGTTTAGATATTTTTTGGCATTCCCAAAAGCATTTGACGTGTGGCAAGAGATGTGTTCGTAGTGACATCTGTCAGTGAAGTCCCCCCTGATGAAGTCCCCCCTGATGAAGTCCCCCCTGATGAAGTCCCCCCTGATGAAGTCCCCCCTCCCTCATGAAGTCTCCCCCACATATCCTTCACCCCTATTCACCTCCCCCTATATACCCTCCCCTATTACAAAACTGTCTTGACCTTCCTGTCAAATAATTTCTTATTTTCTTATAAAATCCTAATTCAAATTTCTCACATGTGCCTCTATTTTATATATATATATATATATATATATATATATATATATATATATATATATATATATATATATATATATATATATATATATATATATATATTTTTGCATCCATATTTATTATCTGTTTTTTACGTTTTTTTCTTTTATTCTAATCTCTTGTGTTTCACATCTTTCTGCGCTAGCTTTCTGTTCAATAGTCTGTCTGTCTTTGTCACTATTGTGCTCTGCCCTCCAGTACTTCAATCCCATTATCACCCATTTATAACGTCACCCATTTATAACGTCACCCATTTATAACGTCACCCATTTATAACGTCACCCATTTATAACGTCACCCATTTATAACGTCACCCATTTATAACGTCACCCATTTATAACGTCACCCATTTATAAGTACACATATCTTCTGCACTTGCCATCGTCTAACATGAACCTATTTCCATTAACATTCTTAGCGTCACTTCTTAGGTCGTCTGAAAATATTCTTTCCTTCATAGTTTAAGACTTTTTTTTACTCTTTAAATTTGAGATTTTCCTGCTTGAAAGTTTTGACTTTCGTCCACGTTCTTCTATTTGTTTGTTACGCTCTTTCTTCTGACAGGAACGCCCCGCGATAATGGTTGATTGCGCTGATCTAGCCCCCATTAACACTTGTCTAACATATATATATATACCCCTCTACACCTAGCATACACACGTAGGAACATACTAACAGACACAACAGATGAATATCTGATCCAACGCAATTTTTTTCCGATTAATAGGGGCTTTTGTGTGTTCATTCACTCGGATAATGGGTTTATCATGGCACTTCTCTCTCTATTCTCCTTTATGGATTGCCGTGGCATCCCTTCATTCAGTTAAGTACATTCATTCCTCCATTCAGTGCAGCTGCCGTGGCACGCATTCATTCACTGTAGTGTGTGTCACTTTTTTTTTATTTAGTATAGAATTGCCGTGGCGCCCTTCCAATCAGTGAAGGGTTGCCATGGCACTCTTGCAGGCAATATGTTAGGTGAGCTTCCTGGCAACTTGGCAGACAAGCCGGGCGTTAGGACAAGCGGGTGGAAAGCGAGCATTGGAATGACTGTTGAGTGGTTTTGGTTCATTACTTATTGGGGCAGGGGGGGGGGCCTTGCTGTGTGTGTGTGTGTGTGTGTGTGTGTGTGTGTGTGTGTGTGTGTGTGTGTGTGTGTGTGTGTGTCTGTGTGTGTGTCTGTGTGTGTCTGTGTGTGTGTGTGTGTGTGGCTATTCTTGTTTGGATGGGGGCCCTTATACATGGTGAGTGGTTGTTCAGGGGGCCCTCCCTGGTTCCTGGTTGTCTGTATGTTGACGAGGGGGCCCTCTTAGTGTGTTGAGGGCCCCCCCTTATCGAACTGTCTCAAGGGGGGGCCCTTTGAGACAGTTGTCAACTATGATAGTTCTAGCACAACATGTGAGGTGAAAATACTTGGCTAATGTGATTATATAGCACTTGGTGGGGATATGAGGACAAGGAGCAGGGATATGAGGACAAGGAGCTGGGATATGAGGACAAGGAGCTGGGATATGAGGACAAGGAGCTGGGGTATGAGGACAAGGAGCTGGGATATGAGGACAAGGAGCTGGGATATGAGGACAAGGAGCTGAGGTATGAGGACAAGGAGCTGGGATATGAGGACAAGGAGCTGGGATATGAGGACAAGGAGCTGGGATATGAGGACAAGGAGCTGGGGAATGAGGACAAGGAGCTGGGATATGAGGACAAGGAGCTGAGGTATGAGGACAAGGAGCTGGGATATGAGGATAAGGAGCTGGGATATGAGGACAAGGAGCTGGGATATGAGGACAAGGAGCTGGGATATGAGGACAAGGAGCTGGGATATGAGGACAAGGAGCTGGGATATGAGGACAAGGAGCTGGGATATGAGGACAAGGAGCTGGGATATGAGGACTAGGAGCAGGAACATGAGGACTAGGAGCAGGAACATGAGGCCAAGAAGCTGGAACATGAGGCCAAGAAGCTGGAACATGAGGCAAAGAAGCTGAGATATGAGTACGCAACAAAATAAAGGTAACCAACCACCTGGTCAACATCGGGAATCGAACGTCGACCCTGCAAGAATCGTCAACAGGGGCCCCCCGGTCTCTTTACCGACCAGTCCAAGTTATACTGATGAATTAAAATATATTCCCCCATTCAATCCTGTATATCCCAGAACCTCTTGGGGGGGGGGGGAATTCACAGACAGGGTGCTAAATCATCATTAAAAATTCCGATTCATCTGATCTCATCACGCGAATAAATGGTGTAAATTTTTATTTGTCAAAATATTAGTGCCGTGAGCAAGTTTGAATTGCACTTAAAATTTGATTTTTTTTTATATAATGGGGGGTCAAAATGGTGCCAGAAATACACCAATCCGCCCCCTTGGTTTGCCTCTCCGTAACAAAACGCAACTGTTTGGGTCAAGCCAGAAACGTGCAAAGCCCAGGGACTAGATTCACGAAGCAGTTACGCAAGCACTAAGAACCTGTCCATCTTTCCTCAATCTTTGACGGCTTTGGTTACATTTATTAAACAGTTTACAAGCATGAAAACTTGCCAGTCAACTGTTGTTATTGTTATAAACAGCCTCCTGGTGCTTCGGAGCTCATTAACTGTTTAATAATTGTAAACAAAGCCGCCAAACATTGAGAAAAGATGGACAGGTTCGTAAGTGCTTGCGTAACTACTTCGTGAATCTGGCCCCAGCAACCCTCCTAACTTGTCTAGGCCGGTGGATATAGATATGTATTACGGTGCTTTAATCTTTACTAATGCGTCGCATTATTGACGATCTGGTCGAGTCTATAATAATTGTGACATCTTCGTGAAGGGGAACGAGTTAATGTTGAACATCTTAGGACCAGTTAAAAAAAAAGAAAAAAAATTCATACAAAAAATTATTAGCAAACTGATTATTTCATCTTGTTTTGTTACGGGGGATAAAGAATAGAAATATATTTTCAAGAACATACTAAAGTATATTTTCCCTATTCTTGGAAGAGCTCGAATCATTAACGCTGATATGTGTATCATTGTATCCAAAAAAATGATGACTTATTCATCATACTCAACTTCAACTGTGATCTTGATTGGACCAAAATGATGAATTCTAGGTAGGAATTCATCTAGTTCTTTGACAAATACAAAGTACATTAACTTTCACTGAAACTTTAGGTGTAATTATCACTGTAAAAATACTAAATAATTATTCTCTTTATTTCAGGTAAGCGTGTGTTACCCAGATTGCTGCAGTGACTGTGGCGGTGACTTGAGGTAGTGACTGTAACAGTGACTTTAGGCAGTGACTGAAGCATTGACTTGAGGTAGTGACTAAAGCAGTGACTTAAGACAAGACTGAAGCGATGACTTGAGGTAGTGACTGAAGCAGTGACTGAACCAGTGACTGAACCAGTGACTTGAACCAGTGACTGAACCAGTGACTGAACCAGTGACTGAACCAGTGACTGAACCAGTGACTGAACCAGTGACTTGAACCAGTGACTGAACCAGTGACTGAACCAGTGACTTGAACCAGTGACTGAACCAGTGACTGAACCAGTGACTTGAACCAGTGACTGAACCAGTGACTGAAGCAACAGCTCACCTAAGGTAACGTAATGCAACATGTTTCGAACGGGTATATATAGAGAGAGAGGCAGTGTTGCCAAACGCGGGTCCAGTTATGTGGATTACATATTAATCAACTTTGTCACACATGAATTAAAAATAAAAAAAATCTCATTACAACGTTCATAAAATATGAGGCGCTTCATAACTCTCTGCTACACTTTTGTCATTTAAAGCATTTAATATAAACAACGAAATTAAAAAATAAATAAATATATGATTGTATTAAATACAAGAAAAAAAATATATATATGTATTAGTATATTTTGGTAGCAGTCTTTCCTGTAGACATATATTATTAAATATGACCGAAAGAGTAAGATTAATAATTCTAACACGAATTTTCTCAATATTTCTTATATTTCTTTTCACTGTTGATGGTAATTGAAAAATCAATTCTCCAAAATTCAAAATATATATGTATATATACATACACTTGCTGTAGAATGTCTGTTAGAGAGATGTATCAGGCATTCAGGAGGGAGAATGCTCTCAAAATCCCCCCCCCCCTGGGTTGTTATTTGCAAATGACTATTGCAAAGCGATGTTGACAAGCAATTGAAATCGTGTTCAAGTTCATCGTGCCTCTTGTTGAATTCCTCGAGTGTGTGTGTTCAAAGATAAGTCTATTTCAGAGTCTGTTCAAGCGAACAATTCCTATTGAATTATATTTCTATATTATTTACCATGTTTCTAATACAATGTTATTGTATTTGAAATACAGTATTATTGTATTTTGAAGCATATGTCATTATATGTCTCACAATTTAAGGTTCTGTTACATTGTAACAATGTGCGTATATAATAATGTCACCGATCGAGATGTGGCTATGGGAAATTATTGTGGCAGTACAGTGGATTCGAACCCGCGTCCCTAAGCTCCGTAAGGGGCATGGAAGTCTGATAGTACTTCCGGTTGATATATTTTTTGAGCTCATCAGGGTTCAGTCGGCAGTGCGTGTGCCTGGGCAGCGCAGGAAATACTGTTCGATCCCATCTAAGGCCTCATTATTTTCTTCTTAATTAAAATGCTATGTAGTCAATTACATTGTTAAGAACTCTTTTAACTCATAACTATGGTAAATATGGAAAATTTATGATAATATGATCAGTAAATCTTTTATGTGAATATGATCACAACGTTGATGATTTTTGTAACTGCCCAAACGTTTACACAGACTATTAGACTGGACGTCAAAGCAATGGTCTCTCTTGCAGGATCTGCGTTCAATCCCCGATGATCCAATTTGATCCACCTTCACCCCTGTCCTCACACTTAATGCACCATTATTTTGACGTTGTTATCTTCTTGAGATGATTTCGGGGCTTTAGTGTCCACGCGGCCCGGTCCTCGACCAGGCCTCCACCCCTAGGAAGCAGCAGCCCGTGACAGCTGACTAACACCCAGGTACCTATTTTACTGCTAGGTAACAGGGGGCATAGGGTGAAAGAAACTCTGCCCATTGTTTCTCGCCGGCGCCCGGGATCGAACCCGGGACCAGCATCAAAATATCAGCACTCTAATGAGGTGAAAAGCATGGAAATATTAACGATTCTTTACTCCAATAATTCATTAGCCTCCATAGGTCATCAGAGTCGTCCAGGCTCGTTAGCGTCTCGTTAAGCAAAAACCACTTCAAGTTTGAGGTTTGTCAAGTCGTAATAGTGAACTGAAAGGGCGACATTAAATCTTTTAACACTAACTCTCCTAGATATAAATCCTAGTAGCCTATTAGCCTCATTTCAAACAGTTTTGCATTTGTTTAGTATTCAAGAACCCCTTATTTATAGCGACACTCAAATCCTTTCCACAATCAGATAAACCAATTTCGATCTTTGGAAATGCTGAAAATTCTCCTTAACATTTATGCCAATTAGAATATTAATTCTAATGACGGAGCAATATATCAAGTCTCTCAAGGAAGAGCTAAACGGAATAGCTATCAAATGAGTATCAACTGTGGTGGTGGGGGGTTGTAAGCGCTTGAGGTGGCCTCAGGCCATTGGTCCATGAGTCCCCTTATTGGTGGAAAACTAATTGTAAGCTCATAACTCTTCTCCAATAGCCCCGGGAGGCCTTGATCAGTGAGGGGGAATGATACAGGACGCAGAGTGGTGTAAGGCACGACCGAATATGACTGCTTGGGCGGGAAAAAGAGAAAGAGAGAGAGACAGACAGAGAGAGAGAGAGAGAGAGAGAGGAAGAGAATCCTCTCACTATACCCGTCTTGGAGACCAGGGGCCAGCCAGCGCTCCGCTCAGAGCTAAGGACAACTGTATGGAATTCTATGTTCCATGTTCCAGGGGGACGGTAATACCTATGCGAACGTATTAACGAGCTGCATATGGGCCCTCCAGCATATGTGTATACATACCACATTGGCAGTATGTGAGCGAACCTTGTGATTAGCCGTGGTTTGGTTACCGTTGTCGGGTGGCAAATGACTAACAGCTATTGGGAGGGAGTTGGAGGGAGCCTGTCCCTCCAATAGGCTCTTGAGATTTGACAGACATCCTTCAGCTCACAGCAGAAACATCCATAGACGATCTTGTGAGGTGATAGAGGTTCAATATTGGGGGTATTTTCAATTGGTATTCAGATACTAGAAGAAAACTTGCATCAGGAACCGCTGGATCCGGAGTCTGGTGGTAATTGGTTAAAGATCGGTAGGGATATTCATCTGAGGACACAATCTGTTGAATGTTGATCAATCAATCGAACTGTTGCAGCCAGCAGTTAGGAAAAGGCAAGCTTGCTGGCATAGCATTTTCCTGTCAGGATGAAGAGTCCCTGATCCTAAAGGTCAATCTCTATTTTAATGACTGGGTCAAACTGGTCTTCAGTGGTTATTTAAAAGAGGTTGAAGTTCACCATCTCCTTAAAGGTGTACTCGCCTATTTGTATTCACCTATTAGTGTTTGTGGGGGTTGAGCTCTGGTTCTTTGGTCCCGCCTCTCAACTGGTGTACAGATTCCTGAGCCTACTGGGCTCTATCATATCTACATTTGAAACTGCGTATGGAGTCAGCCTCCACCACATCACTACTTAATGCATTCCATTTGTTAACTACTCTGACACTGAAAAATTCTTTCTATACTCTGACACTGAAAAATTCTTTCTATACTCTGACACTGAAAAATTCTTTCTATACTCTGACACTGAAAAATTCTTTCTATACTCTGACACTGAAAAATTCTTTCTATACTCTGACACTGAAAAATTCTTTCTATACTCTGACACTGAAAAATTCTTTCTAATGTCTCTGTGGCTCATCTGGGTACTAAGTTTCCACCTGTGTCTCCTTGTTTGTGTTCTACCTGTGCTTAAGAGTTTGTCTTTGTCCGCCCAGTCAATTCCCCTGAGAATTTTGTAGGTGGTTATCATGTCTCCCCTTAATCTTCGGTTTTCCAGGGATGTTAGGTTCAGCTCCCTTAACCTTTCCTCGTAGCTCATACCTATCAGTTCCGGGACTAGTCTGTGGCATACCTCTGAATCTTCTCTAACTTTGCCTTGTGTTTAACTAGGTATGAACTACAGGCTGGAGCTGCATACTCCTGGATTGGTCTTACATAAGTGATATACAAGGTCCTGAACGATTCCTTACACAATTTTCTAAAGGTAGTTCTTATGTTGGCCAGTCTAGCATATGCCGCTGATGATATCCTTTTGATGTGGGCTTCTGGGGACAGGTTCGGTGTGATATCAACCCCCCAGATCTTTCTCTCTATTTAACTCTTGTAGGATATCACCTTCCAGATGGTACACTGTGGGAGCCTTCCGCTCCCTTCGCCTAATTTCATCACTTTACACTTTCCTGAGTTGAACTTTAGTAGCCATTTTCTAGACCATTCCTCCAGATTGACCAGGTCATCCTGTAGTCTCTGTCTATCTTCATCTGTCTTGATTCTTCTCATAATTTTTGCATCATCAGCAAACATTGAGAGAAACGAGCCTATACCCTCTGGAAGATCGTTTACATATATTAGAAACAGGATGAGTCCAAGTACAGAGCCCTGTGGAACCCCACTGGTGACATCTCGCCACTCTGATGTCTTTCCCTCTCACAGTTACTCGCTGTTTCCTGTTGCTTAGATACTCCCTTATCCACTGGGGCATCTTACCTTTTACTCCTGCTCCAACTTTTGTAACAGCCTTTTGTGAGAGACGCCGTGTGTGTGTGTGTGGGGGGGGGGGGTTCTCCCTTGCTAGGGAGGGCCAAAGTGGCCTCTAGCAAAAGGGAGATTCAAGATGGCATACCCAGGATGAATGACAAGCAGCCAGGTGTCCCTCGAGGTCAATTATTAACGAATAAGTCCTGGCACTGAGAGAGAGAGAGAGAGAGAGAGAGAGAGAGAGAGAGAGAGAGAGAGAGAGAGAGAGAGAGAGCTTCAATGTCACACACACACACCAGCTAACATATGTGGGCGAGAGAGAGAAGCTAATATTAGAGTGGGACGCATGTTTGCGTAGCTCACAGGTGCGTAGGTAGCGCATGTGGGTGGGGGGAGGGGGAGGGGGAGGTCGCATGCTTGCGTATAGCGCCCAGGTGGGTAAGGGGCAGTGGTGAGTCGACTCACCACTCCTCCTGGTAGCAACAGTGAAAAGCTGGCGCACAAGACCCAGTAGAGTAGATGGAGTCCTAGCAGAATAGATGGAATCCTGGTTGAGTAGATGAAGCCCTTGTAGAGTAGATGAAGCCCTTGTAGAGTAGATGAAGCCCTTGTAGAGTAGATGAAGCCCTTGTAGAGTAGATGAAGCCCTTGTAGAGTAGATGGAATCGCAGTAGAGAGTTGGAGGAGGGAGAGAGAGAGAGGGCGCACCATTGCTAGCAGTGTGGGTAGATAAGGGGAGAACTAAAGCTGCACATTTCTCTAATGCTAGGACAAGGTCGCTCCTCTTCTCCTAGCAGCAGAAGTGCACCACTTCTCCTAGCAGGTGAGGGGGGGGGGAATGATGTACAGTACATAGGGTACTTTATAATCTAGTGCCACTCCTAGTAGAAAGGGGGTAGTGGGGGGGGGGGTGAACCATGACATCTTGTGGGATGGAGAGATGGGGGGGGGGCGTACCGCTCCTCCTTGTGTGGGGGTGGGGAGGTGGGGGAAGGAGAGGGGGGCGTACCGCCCCCTAGCAGAACGTCGGCAGCTTCATATCAACACCAGCGTTCGCGCAGAATACAAATTCGGATTCCCCATTCACAGGCTGGCTCTGAGTTTCCCGCTGCTCCTAGTGGCATCACAGCGGGTTTACACCCCGTCAGTATACCTTCCCACCCACCCCACACTGCATCACGGCACACTGTTTACCTAAATCATGCCCTTTACAGCTGATTTATAACCCGTTTTATGGTACAGTTTGCGGTGCGACACTTTTTACCAGCTACGATTATTCGTAAGCTTGTTCAAGGTCGCGGCGGCGTTGCTAGGGCGTACGATCAACCCCCCTCGTGTGCGTTCTCCGGATTTACAGGATTCCAGTGTACGCATTCCGGGGATTTTTGCCCTGTATCTGCTGTAGGTGATGGAGTAAGGATGGTGATGGGGTGAAGACGTAGAGGGGTGAGTTATGGGGGAGTCTTGGGAATGGTGTGCAGGCGAGAGGTGTGGGGGTGGGGGGGGGCTGCTTCTCCTGCAGTAACGCGCCAAGGATTCTGCTACCATCCAACTCCCCCCCCCCCTCCTTACACCCCCACACACAACCCCCTTCCCCACACCCCACACCCCCTCCCTACACCTCCCTCTTGGCCACACCTCTCCTCCCCCCTTCCAGGGGCCTAAGATGTCAAATATTTGGCCTAAAATTGCTTATTTTGGCCTTCGAAAAGTATGTTTTAGTGTTCCATATTTTGGCCAGACATTTGTTGTGGTTCAGTAGGACAGAACTAGAACTCTTTGTGAGGAATCCAATCCCGTCCATTTTTGTTCTTTTGCCCAATAGTTGTTATAGATACTGTCATTTCCCGGGCTGGTATATGCATATATAGAAATAAATTGGTAAAAATGTATATAATGACCTAATTACCTATAATGAATGACCTAATTACCTATAATGACATGTACTCCCCCGGAGGTATTCAGCCTAGGCCTTCATTTGTCAAGATAATCTTCCCTTCGTTCAACAGGCCTATAGCTGTACTTCTTGAGAATGTCATCATGGGAGTGAGCTTCGGCTCTTTGGTCCCGCCTCTCAACCGTCAAATCAACTGGTGTGCAGGTTACTGAGCCTACTGGGCTCTATCATATCTACATTTGAAACTGTGTATGGAGTCAGCCTCCACCACATCACTGCCTAATGCACTCCACCTGTTAACTACTCTGACACTGAAATTTTTTTGTATAATATCTTTGACTCATTTGGGTACTCACTTTCCATCTGTGTCCCCCTTTGGTCGCGTACCACCCCCGTGTTAAATAGCTTGTCCACGCTGTCAAATTCCTCTTGAGAAATTTGTAGGTGGTGATCATGTCTCCTCCCCCCCTAAACTCTTCTGTCTTGCAGGGATGGGAGGTTTAATTCCCGTAGCCCCTTCAGGGAGTGTTGGTGTTGTCAGGTGTTGTAAGATGTTGTCAGAAGGTGTTGTCACATTTGTAACCTCTGCTCGATGTAACTTTGTAACTTTGTACTCGATGAATGGAATAATAATTCAAAATCAAAGCCGTGAAGAACACATATAAGATCCTGCCCTCCTCCCCCCCCTTACAGGCTTATAGAAGTCGCTTTGATAATTAATACGTAACAGGTGTTTAATTATTATTAATTATACTGCAATTAGGCTGATTGTTACTGAATATATATATTTTATAGATTGGATAATCACTGATAATAAGCTCAAAGTCAAGCAGGCTTTGGGTGATATATTTGTCCTCACGACATATATATATATATATATATATATATATATATATATATATATATATATATATATATATATATATATATATATATATACATACATACATACATATATATACAACCCAGCTACCTCCTTACCTTGCGATGATTTCGGGGCTTAGCGTCCCTGCGGCCCGGTCCTCTGCCGGCAATTATAGCCGGCTCCCTCCCCTTGAAAGATAACGTATCTGGCCCAGTGACCAATCCGCACTGACTACTAAGTTCTCACGACAGAACATTGCCAGAAAGCCCCGCCTTTGGTTTCTCATGGGAACCAATCACGAGGCCAAGATCTATTAGGCCTCACAGCTGGGCATGGCTAGGAGAGTGGCCTATGTGGCCATTCTCAGGAGAAACCTGATGCTTGGGTCTCCTCGTCTTACATCAAGGTGACAGAATCGGGGACCAGGAGACTGAGCCCTGAGCATCTGGGACCCCGCTAAATGGTTTTGAGCTCTCTCTTGTCTAAACAATTCGGCCCTTATCCTGCCTACAGTTGTAACTCAAGATCTGAGGGAATAGGAGGAAGAATGATGCAAGAGGAAGGAAGAAATAAGGGAGAATCTCTGACTGTTACGGTGTCAGTAAGTGTTGGTTGTCAGGGCGTGGAGTGGGACAGGAGAGAGAGGGAGAGAGAGGGGACCTGCTGCATGGGTAACACCTTCTCCTCCATATTGACCTACCGCAGGCTTTGCGCCCTGGAGAGGCCACTTGAGCCTCGTCAACCCGAGTTCAACTCCGTAGTTAAATTTTGCCCCGAGGGGCGAGTTTATTGGGCAGCGCCACTCATCTTGTGAGTGGACACACCGCCATAGTAGCATGTACAACACTCCCCAATAGGAAGAAAACCCGCTTCTTCCGTGACTGACTGCCAGACGTTTCTGGCTTGCCTCACACAGCTTCCCAAGATGACAAAGGAGGGGTATGAGAGAATCATAGGCGACTTTCATCCTGTTCCACCTGTACCCCGACCACCTCCTCTTCCTCCTCCCCCTCCTCCACACCTGATCCACCACCTCCTCCCCCTCCTCCACACCTGATCCACCACCTCCTCCACCCACGTCCCCAACCACCTCCACCACCCCCCCCCACCATCACTCGCTAAACCTCGCGACCAATCATTAGGTTTTTACATCTATCTTATCTCCGTGTTTCATCAGTGTTTCTCTCGCTCTCTCCTTCCTCCACACTTTCAGGTTTTCCTTAATCGTATTTTTTTTTTGTTATCTTCTATTCCTCGTGATCATCTCAATATTTTAGCTGCGTTCTTTTTCAATTTCCTTTTGTCTTTCATTTTCATACTATTTTTCTTTAGAGGGGCGGGGGGTCCACTTGCTTTCTTATCTTTTCACGTCCTTTCTTTACTTTACTCTCTTCAGAACTCTATTGTTCACCGTTTATCTTCAAGTCTTCCTGTTTCACGTTAATACATTTTCCTTTGTGATTTCTTCAATATATCCTCTTTATTCCCCTCGCAAATATATGGCCAATACAAATTCATTTCAAACAATTACAAAAAATACGAAACAAGTTAATTTTTTTTTTTTTTTTTTTTTTTTTTGAAGACTGAAATACAGTACTAGTGTGATGCACATTATACAGTCTGCTGCAAATAAAATCTTTCACAGGGCAGAGGACAACAAACATCATATATATATATATATATATATATATATATATATATATATATATATATATATATATATGACAGTGTCAGACCACGGAGAAAGAATTGAAACAGGAATTTCCTTAAGTACTTTCGTATATTAATACATCTGCAGAAGGAATCATTCCTTCTGAAGATGTATTAATATGCGAAAGTACTTAAGGAAATTTCTATTTCAATTTTCCTCCGTGGTCTGACACTGTCATATATATATATATATATATATATATATATATATATATATATATATATATATATATATATGTATATATGTATATATATATATATGTATATATGTATATATATATATATATATATATATATATATATATATATATATATATATATATATATATATATGTTAGAGCTGTAGTTGCTCTATACCTTACTATTTCTGGATGACTGAATGGCCTGAGATTTTGGGTTAAATAAGCATCCGAAGATTGGGAGTGTACCTGAAATGTATACTCGGGATAGAGGGCACAATCAGTTCTGCTCGTAGAACGGAAGTGACGTGTAGGGGATCTATAGGGAATAATGATGTCCGTCGGCTTGATTATAAAGAGTAAACATTTGCATATGTCTGGAAAATGATAGCTAGCGGGTGTAATATTAGAACTTTTGAACCTAGGGACGGACTGGCTTCTAACTAAGGGACATTATGGCTTCTAACTAAGGGACATTATGGCTTCTAACTAAGGGACATTATGGCTTCTAACTAAAGGACATTATGGCTTCTAACTAAAGGACATTATGGCTTCTAACTAAAGGACATTATGACTTCTAACTAAAGGACATTATGGCTTCTAACTAAAGGACATTATGGCTTCTAACTAAGGGACATTATGGCTTCTAACTAAGGGACATTATGGCTTCTAACTAAAGGACATTATGGCTTCTAACTAAGGGACATTATGGCTTCTAACTAAGGGACATTATGGCTTCTAACTAAAGGACATTATGGCTTCTAACTAAAGGACATTATGGCTTCTAACTAAAGGACATTATGACTTCTAACTAAAGGACATTATGGCTTCTAACTAAAGGACATTATGGCTTCTAACTAAAGGACATTATGGCTTCTAACTAAAGGACATTATGGCTTCTAACTAAAGGGTGTATGGCTTCTAACTAAAGGACATTATGGCTTCTAACTAAGGGACATTATGGCTTCTAATTAAAGGACATTATGGCTTCTAACTAAGGGACATTATGGCTTCTAACTAAGGGACATTATGGCTTCTAACTAAGGGACATTATGGCTTCTAAGTAAAGGACATTATGGCTTCTAACTAAAGGACATTATGGCTTCTAACTAAAGGACATTATGGCTTCTAACTAAAGGACATTATGGCTTCTAACTAAAGGACATTATGGCTTCTAACTAAAGGACATTATGGCTTCTAACTAAAGGACATTATGGCTTTTAACTAAAGGACATTATGGCTTCTAACTAAGGGACATTATGGCTTCTAACTAAAGGACATTATGGCTTCTAACTAAGGGACATTATGGCTTCTAAGTAAAGGACATTATGGCTTCTAACTAAAGGACATTATGGCTTCTAACTAA
This sequence comes from Procambarus clarkii, assembly GCF_040958095.1. Taxonomy (NCBI): domain Eukaryota; kingdom Metazoa; phylum Arthropoda; class Malacostraca; order Decapoda; family Cambaridae; genus Procambarus; species Procambarus clarkii. Next base: position 11,464,060 of record NC_091197.1, on the reverse strand, counting down.
AGGACATTATGGCTTCTAACTAAGGGACATTATGACTTCTAACTAAAGGACATTATGACTTCTAACTAAAGGACATTATGGCTTCTAACTAAAGGACATTATGGCTTCTAACTAAAGGACATTATGACTTCTAACTAAAGGACATTATGACTTCAAACTAAGGGACATTGTGGCTTCAAAACAAGGCATGGAGTGGCTTCAAAGCAAATCACTTCAATACTGCTTCTATTCAAATTAGTTTTGTTATTCGTGTTATGAGGCGTGTAATACTGGTGGGTAGTGCCACTCTCCCGTCAGTAGTGTTGTCTGAGGTGATCCTGGCTGTCACCTCCCGTTGTTGTGGCGCAGATGAGGCCCATCCAGTTAGCTGGACATCCGAATTAGCATAATTTTTTTCCCGGGAAAGTCCAAAATTTAACATATTCGCAGTTTTTTGTGGCACGTCCAACGTGATTGGGATTTCCCCGCGCAATATACATATATTTACATGGTTAGGGAGGATCTTCGTGATTAGAATGGACAGTACTTCAGTAATTTATTGACAAAATGAGAAATTTGAACTTGTTGGTGTTGGTCAGGATTGATGATTCACCTGACCTAACACAACACTACCTTAGAGTTACCTTGGAGTTGTTCCGGGGCTTAGCGTCCGGGCGGCCCGGTCATCGACCGACCTCGTTGCTGGACTGATCAACCAGTTTGACGCGGCTGCTCACAGCCTGACGTATGAATCACAGCCTAGTTGATCAGGTATCCTTTGGAGGTGCTTATCCAGTTCTCTCTTGAACACTGCGAGGGGTCGGCCAGTTATGCCCCTTATGCGTAGTTAAACTAAACTAAGATTATGTGTGTGTGAATGAACTTGGCAATGAAAGTCAGCAACAGCTGCTGATTCTTCACTGGTGAAAGGTTCTTAGGGTTCTATTAACAACAACTGCTGATTCTTCACTGGTGGAAGGTTCTTGGGGTTCTAGTAACAACAACTGCTGATTCTTCACTGGTGGAAGGTTCTTGGGGTTCTAGTAACACAACAGAGTTACAGAGCAGAGCTCCTGTTCACAAACTTTAATCATTCGTAACTTATCTACAAGCCTGTCTTTGTTCCAGCTTTTTTTTGTGGTAATTTGATATATTTCCAAGGTGCTGAATTCAAATCTAGAATCCGTTTTCTATGATCGGGTCAAGTTTTCTGGCTATCTACTTTTTCATATAAAAAGCTTTTTTTCACTTTTAGTGTCGCTAATATTAGGAATGGAAGGAGGTTACACCCAATAATTTTTCTTTGTGGAGGGTTGTCCAAACACCTGTAGGAGCATATTCAAGGCACTCTACAGTAGCCCTAGCTACTCTTAGAGCCCTAGAGTAGCTCTATATGGTTGCTGAAGTCCCCCCCCTCCCCCTCGGGGCGTGATACGCGTGCGCCGTCACATGAAAAAAAATCATTTATTATTTTGTTATAATTTATATTTGCTATATATAATCTATATATATAATAAAAATATCTGTTCATGGCTGGAGGCCAGACGCTTGCGGTTAGCAGCATTAAATTTTGCAGGTTGGATGGTCTGGGGTATGTGACGGACGTAGGTTTTTTGGGGTCGCCAGAGTTAAAAGAAGGAATAGCATGCGACGTTTATATACTGACTCCCCTCCCCCCCCCCCCCCCCAATGACGTTTTTAGGGGGACTCACCGCCGACGATACCTGACTCAATTTTTGAAAAGCAAAAAATTCAAAATAATTATTTTTCTTATAATAATATTCATTATTCACTGATGTTGGCACAATTAACATACATTTTGGGCTATTCATACTTTGTCCTTAGTACCATAAAACACGAAATTTCAACCCAGCCCTCTCCCCCCCCCCCTCTTCTCTCCCACTGCTCCTCTCACTATTCTATCTAAAAATAGATTTATATCATAATCTGCCTATAATAGCCTGTAATGTGTCCATGACGTCGGTACAGTGTCCTCTCATGCATATTCTCCCACTCCCTGAGAGAGAGAGAGAGAGAGGGGGGGGGGAGAGGCGACCCGGGCACCACCGGATATCTTATATATGCTTGGATGATATTGGCAGGTAACATTGCAAATATCCCACAATATAAGATGAGAAGACTGGAGGGGGGAAATATATGATATTAGAACAAAAGAATATAAGAATAAAGGTAACTGCAGAAGGCCTATTGGGCCCATACGAGGCAGCTCCTATTTATATCCACCCAATACCATTCATATATATATATATATATATATATATATATATATATATATATATATATATATATATATATATATATATATATATATATATATATGTGTGTGTGTGTGTGTGTAACCTATATTATATATTCGACCGTGTCAACCTACGCTTGAAACCATCAAGGGAGGCTACTTCTATTATGTTACGCGGTAATTGGTTCCAAAAATTAAAACACCCCTGTTACCGAACCCGTATTCACCCAGGTCTTTCCTGAATCTAAACTTGGCAATGCAGAGTGCCATTGAAGAGTAGACATGCAACAGGGGCAGTCAGAGAACATTATGAACGTAATAGATCTACGGCCTTTCAATCTCCTTCCTTCTACCGCCAAACCACTTGGACTGGACGGTAGAGCGACGGTCTCGCTTCATGCAAGTCGGAGTTCAATCCCCGACTGTCCAAGTGGTTGGGCACCATTCCTTTCCCCCGTCCCATCCCAATTCCTTATCCTGATCCCTTCCTAGTGCTATATAGTCGTAATGGTTTGGCGCTTTGCCTTGGCAACTCCCTCCCTCTCTCCCTCCTATAAATATAAGAGCCACATATAAGGAACAATAGCGGAGATATTGAAGAGCGAATTGGACCAAATCCTGAATGATGTGCCGGATCATCCCTATTGTAATGGATAGGTTGCATGCAGGCTGCTACAGATAATAACCTTCTTGATCAAATTATCACCAGAAAAAGCCATGTCTCTTGGCCCAGACTGCAAGAATAAAAGATCTCTCGATATCGACTGTAGGCAATCTCACAACTCTGACTTATCTAACCATCTGTTCATATATATATATATATATATATATATATATATATATATATATATATATATATATATATAATATATATATATAATATATATATATATATATATATATATATATATATATATATATATATATATATATATATATATATATATATATATATATATATATATATGGCTGCCATGGCAACTCGTGAAGCTGGACCCATATACCCGGTCCTCTACCACAGATTTGAAATTGAAATTGAAGTAAGTTTATTGAGGCAATAATTAAATTATTGCTATCATCCCCCACACAAAGGGATGAGTTACCACAGATCATTCAGTAAGTGCTAGAGTGAGGTACTCATTTAGTGTCAACCCTGTTAATACATTCTAGATGTGATACAAATGTATACTCAAGATTGTATGCGGTGTCAATTTCTCGTGGCATTGACTTGACTGAGAGATTATCTTCGGCTTCTGTGGGCCTTGACTTGACAGTTCTTCATTGGGGACAAGATTAGCTTCGGGAATAGCTCCAGTCTCTGGAAAGTAACTGGCGAAAATCGCTTCAATTGTGTTCTAGGTGGCGCCGTCGACCCATTACCAGCAAAGCAATCTTGTGCTCCCAAACAGAGCACAAAGTTGAGTTAACTCAGTACACACGAAGATGCCCTGAGTGGGCACCGTGCCCGCCAATTAGGTTGAAGGGCTGTTATAAAGTAATCACCCTGTCATCCTTTTTAATTGTTTCTGACACGCCATAGAATGTCAGATCCCTTCGTTTAACATTACAGTTTTTTCTGCTAAAAATACAAATCATTCGTAGGAAATGAATGAAATTTCGTATCATGTAATAGAGTTTTGGTTTCAACATTTGAGATGCCTAGGTATATCTAGAGTCATTCTTGTGATTTAGCAGGCTGCTGTAGTGCAGCTGTGTGTGTGTGTGTGGAACTGAGTGATTCAGTCTGCTGTTAGTGCTCTCTATGCAGCTGTTTAGTGACCAGTTAAAAGGCAGACAGAATGTGATCTGTAGATGGCTCATGCGACCCATGGCTCACTCCCTAGGGAGTGAGCTAGGGAGCAGTGATCACAAAGAAATCAGATTTAGCATAGAATGGAATAGACCAGTAGGAGAAAATTCTGTTAAAGTGCCAGATTTTCGAAAAGCTGATATTAATAGCCTAAGAAATTTTTTGGGTCAAATTGATTGGAAAGGCTTGGGTATGGGGTGTGGGCCGGTCTTGGAGCGAGACATGAACCCAGCGATAGGTGACTTAAATGGGGATTTCGATGTGGATTCAATATATAACTTATTTAAGAATATTCTAAACAAAGCACAGGAACGTAGTATACCATACAAATTGAATAGATCGTATACTAATGACCCAAAGTGGATAACAAAGAATTTGAAGAACCTTATAGGTAAAAAGAGAGCTTGGTACAAAAGGATTAAAAATGGGGAGGTCACTTTAGAACAGGAATTCGTACAACTGGTTAGAAATGTTAAAAAAGAGATAAGGAAAGCAAAAAGAAACTATGAAGTTCGCATAGCAGGGCAAGCAAAGACAAATCCTAAAGGGTTTTTTCAGTTATATCGTACTAAGACTAGGGAAAGGATAGGTCCATTAAAAACTGAGACAGGTCAAATAACAGATAGTGATGAAGAGATGAGTAGTATTTTTAATAAATATTTTGTATCTGTATTTACTAAAGAGGAACTTAACAATATGCCTTCAGCCGAACAAGTCTATGTGGGTGGGGACGAGGACAGGTTGACGAGTTTAGCAGTTACCAGGGAGGATGTTCTTAAACAAATAGTAAAACTCAAACCAAACAAATCCCCAGGGCCGGATGAAGTGTTTGCTAGGGTGCTTAAAGAATGCAAAGAGGAGCTTTGTGACCCACTGTCAACCATATTTAATAAATCAATAGAGTCAGGCAGAGTGCCAGAGTTTTGGAAAGTTGCTAATGTGATACCAGTTTTTAAGAAAGGAGATAGATCACTTGCGTCTAACTATCGACCAATTAGCCTAACGTCTATTGTGGGAAAGTTACTCGAATCTATAATAGCAAATAAAATTCGTCTTCATCTTGAAAAACATAAATTAATAATTGAGTCGCAACATGGTTTTATAAATGGCCGTTCATGTTTAACAAATTTGTTATCTTTTTATTCTAGCATTGTTGAGGCAGTTGATAGTGGTAAGGATTGCGATGTTGTATACCTTGACTTTAGCAAAGCTTTTGATACAGTGCCACATGAAAGACTGATTAAAAAAATAGAGTCTCATGGTATTGGGGGTGCTATATTAAGCTGGATTAGGGCATGGCTATACCAAAGGAAACAGAGAGTTAGTATAAATGGAATCAAGTCAGAGTGGGAAAATGTTGTAAGTGGAGTGCCTCAAGGCTCTGTCCTGGGACCTCTGTTGTTTATAATATATATAAATGATTTAGATTCAGGTTTGAGTAGCAACATTTGCAAATTTGCCGATGATACGAAAATCGGTAGGGAAATTAATTCGGAGGAGGACTCACTATCACTTCAAGTTGATCTAGATAGGGTTTTGAAATGGTCAAAGGATTGGCAGATGCAGTTTAATGCTGATAAATGTAAAGTTCTGAGGTTAGGTAATGATGATAGAGTTACAAGATACGAGCTAGATGGTGTTGTGATTGCGAAGTCGGATTGCGAAAGGGATCTGGGAGTTATGATTAGTAAGAATTTAAAACAAAAGGATCAATGCATAAATGTTCGTAATAAGGCAAATCGGACACTTGGATTTATTAATCGCAGCGTTAGTAACAAGACACCTGGTGTGGTTCTCAAGCTATATCTTGCTCTAGTTAGGCCCCATTTAGATTATGCAGTTCAGTTTTGGTCGCCATATTATAGAATGGATATAAATTCACTTGAACGTGTCCAGCGTAGGATGACTAAGTTAATTCCCCAAATTAGAAATCTTTCATATGAAGAAAGATTAACAAAGCTTAAGTTGCATTCACTGGAAAGGCGAAGAGTTAGGGGTGACATGATAGAGGTTTACAAGTGGATGAATGGACATAACCGGGGGGATATTAATAGGGTATTAAAAGTATCAACACAGGACAGAACACGAAACAATGGATATAAATTGGATAAGTTTAGATTTAGGAAAGACTTGGGTAAATACTGGTTCAGTAACAGGGTTGTTGATTTGTGGAACCAATTGCCGCGTAACATTGTGGAGGTGGGGTCCCTCGATTGTTTCAAGCACGGGTTGGACAAGTATATGAGTGGGATTGGGTGGTTATAGAATAGGAGCTGCCTCGTATGGGCCAATAGGCCTTCTGCAGTTACCTTTGTTCTTATGTTCTTATGTTCTTATGACCTTAAATGTCCGGCAAAAGTCCCCATCACCTTAAAGTAGTGATGCTTTGAGCAGCAGCGAGGTCTCCATGTTCCATTTTTTTTAATGGCTGAACAGATTTGGTACCTGGGCGTCAGGTTAATAACTTTACCATTGTTAAAATGAACATTTTATTTAGTAAAGCTGTTCAGTATGATAAAGTGGAGAGCATGAGTAGTCCGCTTGTTAGCATCTCAGACCATTCATTCCCGCTCTGAAAAAAGAAAAAATTTCTTAACTTTGCTAGAAAAGTGTGAACCCGCACAACCCACCTAACCCATCGAGTCCGCTAGATAGTGTAGATATGTCTGAGCCGTTACTTTCCATAGTAGTTCCATTTGTAGTGTTAGTTAACATAACTTGGCAAAAACGAGACCTATTAGGGGGGGGGGGGAGAGGGCGGGGTTGAACACGCTCACTGTGCATTGGCAACAGCAAAAAGTGTATATCAACGCGATGGGAAAGTGTGGGGGGTTGAGCAATTAGTGTGCCTAATTCAAAAGAAAAATGTATTATAATCTTTTATTCATCAAATGACCGCGAGAGTGACCGTTTGAAAAAAAAACAAGAAACTCAATTTCATTCGATATTCCTTTCATTGATCTCGATCGACAGCAACTCGTAAAGGGAGCTATTGGCCCGCCTGGCAAACTACTCGACCTAACAGCTTCGGGTACTTCAACAAGGTACGGGGGGGGGGGGGGGGAGGGGGGGGGGAGGGGGGGGGGGGGAGGGGGGGGGGGTACTAAACTTGTCGAGGACACGTGAATTCGGAATTTACTGGTATCAGCTGTTGGGAGAAATTGGTTCGAGTATCGTACACACGCCGGAGGGTCAGAACATTGGGGTAAGTGTGTACGAGTTTGGGTAAGATGTAGGTAAGGATGAGGCCCAGGCGGTAAGACAGTGCTATGGTTAGGGGAAGTGGTATAGGTAAGGCAGGTCTTCCTTGTCTTTGACAAGGAAGTATCCTGGCTCCCCTCTTTTGGCCTCTCCCCATCTCGTTCCCTTCTGCCCCTCCCCCCCACACCACCTCTCCCCCCACCCCCCCCAAATACCAGTTCCGCCTACCCCCCCACCCCCCCCCCCCTCTTCTCCCTCATCATCCCTCCCATACCTCCCCCCTCCCTCCCAACCACATCATCACCTCCCTCGCCCTACCTACCATTCCCCCCCCCTTGCCCCCCCTCCCTCCTTACAATATCCTTACTCCCCCCCCCCTCCCACCTCCCCAACTCCCCCCCCCCAACTCCCCCTCACTCCCCACAGCTTGTCGGGTGAATGTTCCGAACGTCGGGCGTGTGTCCGTCCTGACCTTGAGTGGATAGTGGCTTGGAGACCTCTCCACTCCCTCTATCCTCTCGATCAACTCCCTTTTCTCCCCTTTTCCCCCTCTACTATCCATCCCCCCTGCCCAACCACTTTGGGTGGACGGTAGAGCGACGGTCTCCACTTCAGGCCGGTCGGCGTTCGAATCCAAGTGGTTGGTGGGGTACCATTCCTTTCCATCGTCCCATCCCAAATCGTTATCCCGATCGCTTCCCAGTGCTATATAGTGGTAATGGCTTGGCGCTTTATCATGATAGTTTCCTTCCCTCCCCCCCCTTCTCTTAGAAATTGTATTATTAAGCACTGAAACAGCTGTATAGATCTCTCAGAATATATATATATATATATATATATATATATATATATATATATATATATATATATATATATATATATATATATATATATATATATTGTACCTAATAGCCAGAATGCACTACTCAGCATAGTATGCTAGGCCCGATTTGTCTAATAGGAAGAGTGATTTTCGCTGTTTCAAAAAATTTCCTTTCAATTGGGTTATTTGAAATAATATTATTATATTATATTAAGAACATGAGTTACTGACTTAGTTATGTTAGTTTAGGTTAGGTTAAGATAGGTTAGGTTAGGTTAGGTTTGGTTTAGTCAGGTTAGGTTAGGTTAGGATAGGTAGCTTAGGTTAGGTTACGTTAGGTTAAGATAGGTTAGGTTAGGCTAGGTAGGTCAAGTTTGGTTTGGTCAGGTTAGGTTAGGTTTGGATAGGATAAGTTAGGTTAAGATAGGTTAGGTTAGGTAGGTTAGGATTGGTCATATTTCTAAGTTTGTTTTAACTCAAATATCATAGGCTTGTCTCGTGTGATTTTTGGGGGCACCTGATTGAAGATAACAGGTCAAACGCCTAGATAACAGGTCAAACGCCTCGTCAGCTTGTGACGAGGCGTTTGCGAGTCAAAATGCAAATCTTAAACAACTTAAACAACAGCCAAAAGTAAAAAAAAAAGTGAAACTTAGAGAGAGAAAAGAGAAAGCAAAAATATAGCATTATAAATATAGCTATAAAATATAGCATTATAAATATAGCTATAAAATATAGCATTATAAATATAGCTATATAATATAGCATTTAAAACTTAAAAAATAAAAATTGAAAGTAGAATAGGAGGGAAAAGGCCATTCAGTAAAAGGACCCGGGGGGGGGGGGGGGGCATTGACAAAAAGATTTCGTCTATAGGTTCTCTGAGATAGAAAATGCCCCAATTACTAGATGGATAGCCGGAGAATAGAGCCTTGTTAGAGCTCAAAGTGCCATGGGGGGTTATCTTGAGGTTATCTTGAGATGATTTCGGGGCTTTAGTGTCCCTGCGGCCCGGTCCTCGACCAGGCCTCCACCCCCCAGGAAGCAGCCCGTGACAGCTGACTTATAACACCCAGGTACCTATTTTACTGCTAGATAACAGGGGCATCAGGGTGTAAGAAACTCTGCCCAATGTTTCTCGCCGGCGCCCGGGATCGAACCCGGGACCACAGGATCACAAGCCCAGCGTGCTGTCCGCTCGGCCGACCGGCTCCCTAGGGGGGAGGGGGGGTGCAAAGTATATCATCCACCTCTGGCTGTCATCCATGCGGAACTGGATATAAATCATCTGTGTCTTGTTATGGGTATATGCTCATGATATCCTCATGAGTTGGATGAGTGATATCCTCATCCAACTCAAGCAACTATCCAGTGCATCCAGCCTTCCACTACAGGCATCCAGCCATCCATGTGACGTGAGGATTATTTGGTGGGAGGATTGCATAGCTTGCTCTGCAACACTGCATTATACGTCAACCCATCCTCCTATTTAGACAGTACCTATTGTGACATATCAATAGTCACGAATTCGTACTGTCTTAACTTTTACATAGTAGTATACTGACTAGTAAGGAATCCTTTTAAAATAAATGAAGCTAGAAACACAAACTTTAAGTGTTCCTAGGCTTAGTATAGTACACATATGTACTATATTAGACCTCAGATATCGAGTATTAGGTCCTAGGAAGGTTAGGTTAGGTTAGTTTAGTTTCTCAAAGCAATACAAGTAACAAATAGTTTTCCAGTTTGTCCAACTCAATAGTTCAGATTTGTACTTTCTAATTGTGTTGTCCGCCGGTATATATATACTATAGTCCTCATCGTTACTTTAATTACTACCAAAACAGGAGGTTGGGCTGTATAAGTAAGTATAATTACTTACAATAACAAATACGATTATTTTCTCTAATCATAAACGTGAGTTTTGATTAATCAGAAACGTGAGTAATGCAAACGTTTTGATTAATCAGAAACGTGAATGATGCAAACGTTTTGATTAATCAGAAACGTGAATGATGCAAACGTTTTGATTAATCAGAAACGTGAATGATGCAAGCGTTTTGATTAATCAGAAACGTGAATGATGCAAACGTTTTGATTAATCAGAAACGTGAATGATGCAAACGTTTTGATTAATCAGAAACGTGAATGATGCAAACGTTTTGATTAATCAGAAACGTGAATGATGCAAGCGTTTTGATTAATCAGAAACGTGAATGATGCAAACGTTTTGATTAATCAGAAACGTGAATGATGCAAGCGTTTTGATTAATCAGAAACGTGAATGATGCAAGCGTTTTGATTAATCAGAAACGTGAATGATGCAAGCGTTTTGATTAATCAGAAACGTGAATGATGCAAGCGTTTTGATTAATCAGAAACGTGAATGATGCAAGCGTTTTGATTAATCAGAAACGTGAATGATGCAAGCGTTTTGATTAATCAGAAACGTGAATGATGCAAGCGTTTTGATTAATCAGAAACGTACGAACCCAACCAACCCTCCTAACCTTTCAAGGTCTGAAAAATAGAATTACGTCAACATTACGGGAGTTTTAATTTAAATAATAACATGACAATTTTTTTTTTGACGCATGCAATGTTTATGCGTTTAGAAATCCGTAGAAAATGCGGCGCACTTAGTGAGAGAACAAGTTTAGTAATTAACGCAGCCATAAATTATGCGCCATATTGTTGCACCAGACTGTAGTGGGTTGCAATATCAGAACAAGAGGGGGGGTATACCTTCAACACCCGCTGCTGGTGTTGGTAGACCAACCAGAGCAAAATTAGTCTACCCTACTCTAATTAGTCTACCAGGGAGCCGGTCGGCCGAGCGAACAGCACACTGGACTTGTGATCCTGTGGTCCTGGGTTCGATCCCAGGCGCCGGCGAGAAACAACGGGCAGAGTTTCTTTCACCCTATGCCCCTGTTACCTAGCAGTAAAATAGGTACCTGGGTGTTAGTCAGCTGTCACGGGCTGCTTCCTGGGGGTGGAGGCCTGGTCGAGGACCGGGCCGCGGGGACACTAAAGCCCCGAAATCATCTCAAGATAACCTCAAGATACCCCAGTGACTCTAGACAGCCTCTGGTGCCGGGTAAGTGTTCGGTTAAGGCCGGATTGCGAATTACAAACCGACAGTGAAATACGATCCAATTACTTCCCATTTCTATCAGGATCAAATGGAATATAAGAACCCATTTTTTTTACCCCGATTGTGATCGCTCAAACCCGCCATCTTAACCCATTATATCCCATTGGTTAAACATTAGACCAATGCGTTACAAATGTGACCTGTTGGAGAAAACCTAAAACATCGAAATTTTGACGTTTGAAATACATCAGTCGCGATTTTTTTTAGTTAAACAACACAGTTGATTTTATTTACGTTTCTCGATAAGCTAAACAGTCGTATTATTTACGGAGTGGCTGATTAAGGAAAGACAGATTGGGTAGGGGAAAAGTAGCTAAGTTTCCCCAATTTTCTGCGGAGGAAATTACGTTTTCTGTCTTTAAGCTCTAAACTTATTAATTAAATATTGATATTAAAACTATTATCAAGCTATTAAGTGTATACATATGTATGTATGCATACATATTCATACACCCGTGCGGAGATATTATGAAATAGGATAAGGGAAGCATTATCTTGAGATGATTTCGGCGCTTAGCGTTCCCGCGGCCCGGTCCTCGACCAGGCCTCCACCCCCAGGAAGCAGCCCGTGACAGCTGTCTAACTCCCAGGGGCCCAGATTCACGAAGCAGTTACGCAAGCACTTACGAACCTGTACATCTTTTCTCAATCTTTGGCGGCTTTGTTTACAATTATTAAACAGTTAATGAACTCCGAAGCACCAGGAGGCTGTTTATAACATTAACAAACAATTGATTGGCAAGTTTTCATGCTTGTAAACTGTTTAATAAATGTAACCAAAGCCGTCAAAGATTGGAGGAAAGATGTACACGTTCGTAAGTACTTGCGTAACTGCTTCGTGAAGTACTTGCGTAACTGCTTCGTGAATCTGCCCCCCTGGCCTATAGGCGAGCTGGGTGTTGAATTGCTCAGCCATTCTATACATGGGTATAGAACATTCATTCTATACATTCTATACATGGGAGATGATTGGTGGAAGAGAAGTGTGATTCTAGAAATAAGATAAATGGAGATATTATTCACGAAATAGGATAAGAGGAAACATTATACAAGAAATAGGATAAGAGAAAACATTAT